>NC_041395.2:890008-1144974 GCF_900747795.2 Erpetoichthys calabaricus | reverse complement strand
TTGTTAATCAAGCAGGTTTCCCCTTGGAGTTTTCGTGCTTGCTGCTGTAAACGTTTTGTGACGATGTTCATTTCAACAAAGCAATGCTGTGGCACTGAAAAACTTTATTGATGTGCAATCTGTTAAAACTGGGACATTTGATATAATTAATTAATTAATTTGGGTGGAGTGGTGGCTCTGAGGCTAAGGATCTGCGCTGGTATCCAGAAGGTTGCTGGTTTGAATCCCCGTCACTGCCAAAAGAGATCCTACTCTGCTGGGCCCTTGAGCAAGACCCTTAACCTGTAATTGCTTCAGGGGCGCTGGCTGTACAATGGCTGACCCTGCACTCTGACCCCAAGGGGTATGCGAAAAACTAACAAATTCCTAATACAAGAAATTGTATAAGGTGAAATAAAGAACAAAAAAAAAATTCAGTTATTTATTGGAACACACAGCCTGAAATATGGACTGTCCCCATCACAGGGACATCTGGTCACCTAGTAAATTATTGTTGGTGAAATAGTCACTCCACAGGGATCTTCATTCCCATCTAGATGACATTTTGTTTTCTTTACTTATGTTTTATAGTTTTGCAGTTAGGAAGATCTTTTAAGCTACTGTGGTTTTCAATCCATTTGACAAGAGTGGACTGTTCTTAGTTAGAGGATGTCTTTCTTGACCCGGGGTTCTCTATGGAGTCTTCAGTGGCTTGTGATTAACATTCAATCAAATAGCGGGGCTCCCCTGTGAGTTTTCAGCGACTTGATCAGTTAACAATAGAAGAGCGGTTGCTTCTGGGTTTCCGGCAGTGGACCTCTGTGGACCGGTGACAGTTTACAGACAGCTTTCATTGACCGGCAGTAGGCACTAACAGCGCTGACATACTTACTACGCCTACCTGTTCACAGAAATGTCTACAAACCTGAGCTGGTCCATGGGGAACACTGGCTTAAGACACTGGGAGGAGTGAAATGCTGGTGCGCTGGTTCTCTTCTCTTCCATTTCCAGTCAAGCCACTGGGAAGATTTCATAAACCAGAAAACACCTGATGGAAAGGTTTACTGTGCGCCCAGCTGGACAGGCAGATGCTCGATTGACTGAATGCAAACAGCCAGTGATGTCAAGTAACCTGCTGGTTTTTCAGTAGTTTGTATTGGGGATCTCATCACCGTCAATAGCGGCTATCAGAGGTGAAAAAGAAAAAAATATGCAAAATATACAAGTTGTTGTCAATGTGAAATTGAAACAGTAACTAATTTGTGCTTGAAATCGCACAGAATGTTTCTCCATTTTAAAATAGACGAGTTTGCCATTTTGTCAATGCTTTTCAATGGGATATTTTAAAATTTTAAAACGATGTACAGAACCATCAATTCAAGATAACCCAACTAAAATTGAACTGTCTTGACAAATTTCCTTGAAGAATAAGTGTGTCACATTTCAACAAAATTAGTCCACTGGGGACTGACAGACCTATCACAATAGGTGCATCACACATTATAGACAAACATCAATAAAAGTGTCGTGGTCCTCTGAGAGACCAGTGATGTTAGTCTGGCCCTCTGACGTGCCCTGCAGTCGTAGACTGAACAAGTATCATACTAGGCTTCTATAAACAGTCAAAGAGATCAAACTCCACTGTGCACCTATAGATGTTAGTGAGCAAAGATGGAGAAATCTGAGTTTCTCTTGGACACCAAGGTGCTGTGTTCCACCGTTTCTGTTCATCAGTGATGGCCACTGCAAGGTATTTTAAGCTACTGACCCTCTGAATATCATTTTCTCCAATGCAGATGTCAGTGTGGTCTTCTTTCTGACATCTCTGCCCAGCTTGTTGGTTTTGCTGACGTTAAGGATGAGATTGTTGTCCTGACAGGTAGACCTCTTCTCTGTAAGCCATGTCATCATAGCTCGTCTATGATGGTGGTGTCTTAAGCTAATGTGATGGTGGTGTTGGAGTTGATTCTGGCTACACAGTCACAGAAGTCAGGTCAGCACACTACCCAGAGTGCTGATAATCAGCATGGAGGATGTGAAGCTGCTAATCCAGATATGCTGAGGTTTGCTAGTTAGGAGATCTAAAATTCAGTAAAATTGACCTGCAGTCTACAAACAGTACTCTGATGTAACTGGTTTATTATTTTGATGTACTTTGAAAATGTTATTTACACTCAGTGCTCGTTTTGTCAAACACAAGTCATCATTCGATTATTTGATTCAAAATGTCATTACCCATCAATTTAACATCATTTATTTTAATTTAACAGCTGCAATGAGGACGTCCTGTTGACCTGCTCTAAAGTCCTTTACACAGGAGGCCAACGTCAGGCAAAGCTCCTGCTAAAAAAGTTGGGTCAGAAATAGAAATTGAATGGACTTGTCTGAAGAACAGCTCCTGTAAATATCTGGGGAAATTAATGTCTCTTTGTAGACGAGATCTGAGTCTGACGCTGACTCCTAAAGCCATAACTTTGAGAGGACTACTGCTGTTGTGCAAATCATGGACGCATCTTCAAACATTGAGGTACGGTGTGCTGTGTGCAATTTACAGAAAGAGTTCTTGACAGTTTGAATGTATGATGAGAGAAATCTGTTTAGAGTAAGAATGTGCAAATCTAAAAGCACTGTTCATATATCAGAAGACTTTTCATGTTTTTATCAAAGTCAGTTTGTTCAGGTCAATCGCAGACCACTAGAAAGCAGATAAAGTCAGGGTTTATACAGTTACATGTTAACTGTGCGTATTCTTAATTGTCACAATTATTGAACAAGTGACCTTCAGTTCTTTATTACCTTTAGTAGAAACACCTCTAATTGTTGTCAACTGTCACAAGAACAATCAGTTAAACTGCTTTTTCAAATTGAAGTCAATCTCTTTTAAATCCTAGAATAACTGATGTCACAGCAAGACTTATCTCAAAGTTAATAAGGACAAAAAGAAAAAACACATCTGTCAGTGTAAAAGAGATGGTCATCCTCAAGGGTTGGTGGCAGTCCACAATCAAAGTACCTCATCTTATTAGTAATCTGTCCATAATCCTGAGACACTGGAGCATCAGTCAACTGGACCTCAGCAGCTGTGACCTGGAGGGACACTTTGTGACAAACCTTCTGACTCTCCAAGGCCACATCAGTCTCAAGTAAGTGCCACTGCGTCTGGGTGTCATTTTTACAAAAACTAATTAGCTTGACAGGAAGGAACTGATGTCTTGTGTGACTCTCCAACTTAACTGATTTATTTTTACACACTAAAGTACAAATATCAAAACATACAAGAGAGCGCAATGGAGCTGTGAAGAATGAGTGAGGCCTGCTGCGTATTCTGGTGTTAAGGCGCCTGGACTGCAGAAATTGTAATGTTTTAGAATGTACACATCTGTGATGGCATTAGCTTGAAAATCCATTAGCTGGAGCAGTGAAAGGTTTAAATGGCGTCTTTCACATCAAACTTGCGTTCAAAACCAGGTTAGAGGTCAGCAACTGTCTTTACTTAAATTGTGGTGTTTAAGTGAATGCTGTTTAGACTTTTATTGATTTTAAAATGTTATTATTTTGTAGTGTGTTCACAGGATGTGTGCTTTACAGGCTCATATCACACAAAGAAAATTCAAAGTAAATTTCTTTTGTGGAAAATAAAAACTGTAATAATATTTCATTTTATTTAAGTCAAGGGCACTTTACAAGATAAAACCAAATGATGATATCAGCACTGAAGATAAATATTCTATAAAAATGTACACAACCATATCTTTCTTGGAAATATTTTATACATCAGAATCTTCCTACCTAATACTTACCTTTTCTCATATTATAGAGTATGTTGGACAGCATTGGTAGCAACTTGTCATAAATATGGGGGTTAGACAAAGAATTAGAGGTTACAGCATAAAGAATAAAACAATAGCAACTGTAACAACAACAATAATCCTCAGTTTGGTGTAACATCGGAGGCAAAGATGCAGTAAAATAACATTAAACAATTAACATGACAATAGGCTTGGTGCTGTCGGCTTTTACTGCATCGCTAAAGGCCAATTTAATTCAAAGTATACTATGACATTGTGAATTGACTGGATGGTGAGTTTGCCTTCTTTGCATACTTTTTTGAGATATGGTTGACATTTTTTAGGGCAAATCATATTTTGATTTTACATAATTTTGTAATTATATTGGGCTAGACAGTTTATTTCAGGGACCTACAACAATTTACAAGTTTATGGGGTCTGCAGCACAGTATGGCAGGAATAGCATAGTATAAGAGCAGCCAAGCTATCAGTGGCTAGCAGTACTGAGGAGAACTTAGTATTAAATGTTATTCCTTTCCTGTCTTTGTCTAGAAAGTCAATTTGCAATATGGAATTGTGTATTGGCAATGCACAGATTTATGTATAAAAGTGGCAGATCTTACTCAAAATTAGGTGTAAATGCTCTAATAACCCTTCAGAACTTCCAAGAGAGTAACTGTATTTGGTGAAGCAAGAAAGTAAACAGATGAGGCCAAAACACAAGTGGAAGCAGAAGTGAGGAAAGTGTGTCAGCGCTAGCTGGAGGCTAGAGGCCAATCCCATCACACCAGTGATACCATCAATTCTGCTTGTGAACATCCAATCAATGGATAATAAACATGGCTACTTCAGGCTTCAGCATGCTAACCAGTGTGCAATGATACTGAAACATGGCTTCACAACATTGTAATTCTGGTGATAAAGCTGGATGGGCTATCCATCTTCAGAGTGAATAGAGACTCATATTTGACTGCTAAAATCCATGGATCATGTCCATCCATCCATCCATCCATTTTCTACATTTATCCAGGTCCCAGTAGCAATGGCAACAGTCTAAATGATGATGTCCAAACGTTTCTTGTCCTTGCTGCATCCTCCAATACCTCAGGGGTATACCAAGGTGTTCTTAGGTCAGCTGAGAGATATAATCTGTCCAGAATGTTCTGGGCCTGCCTCAAGGTCTCCTCCCCATTGGACATGCTTGAAACACCTCCCCATGGAGGCATCCAGGATGCATCCTAATCAGATGCCAAAACCACCTCAACTGGCTCCTTTCGATGCAGTGGAACAACGGCTCTACTTTTAGCCTCTCCAAATGTCTGCACTTCTCATACTATTTCTAAGGATGAGCCCAGACAACCTACAATGGGAACTCATTTCGGCCATTTGTATCTCCGATTGAGCTCTTTCAGTCACTGTTCACAACCTTTTTGCTCAGCTCCTACTTCACCACGACTGAGCAGTACAACATCTGTATAACTGCAGACACTGCTCCAATCTGCCTGTTGATCTCCTATTCCCTTCTTTCCTCACTCAAGAACAAGATACTGAGGTACTTAAACTTTTTTGCTCAAGGCAGCACATCATCCTCAACTTGAAGCAGTTACTCCACCCTTTTCCAGCAACAAACCATGGTCTCAGACTTGGAGGTGCTAATCCTGATTGTGGCTGCTAGATAGTCGGCTGAAAACCAAACCAGTGCACATCTAAGGTCACAGCCCAATGAAGCCAGCAGAACCACCTCATCTACAGAAAGCAGAGATGCAGTCTTAAGGCCACCAAACTGGACACCCTACATTCTGTGGCTGCACCTAGAAATTCTGTCCATGAAAATTATGAACAGAATTGTTGAAATAGGAGTCCAACACTCACCGGAGACAAGTCTGACTTACTTCAAGTAAAGTAAACCAATGTCTCATGTCACAAACTCGACCAAGAGCCATAGCAAGGTTTGGGGCAGCCATCCATATATTATTCCTGGCTGCAAAATTGAATAAAGTGATAGCACTGATGTGCACAAATCAAAGTCCAGAACAGAACTGATGGAATAGGGGAAAGGTGGCAGCTTTCCAGGGTCCTTCTCTCCAGTCAGATCCTTCTTTCCAGGACCCTGGCATAAGCCTTCCCAGGTCTAAAACTGGAACACACCCTCTGGTCCTCTTTCTTAAACATGGGGACTGCCACCCCAATTTGCCAATCCAGAGCCACTGTCCCCACCCTCCATGCAGTATTGAAGAGGCATGTCATCTAAGATAGCTTAACCACATCCAGAGCCTGTAAGAACTCTGAGCAAATACCATCGGCCTGTGGAGCCTTGCTGGGCCTTCAATTGCTATCCAAGTCACAGTATACTGGACCATTATGACTCCTCTTTTATGGGACTAGGCCGGGAACAACCCAAAGTTTCAACATGGGTTCATGCTCAACTGGGTCCACAACCAGTAGGAAGAACCATAAGGGTCCAGTACATTGTGTGTAGGATAGCGTTGGGGGCAGGTGCCTTGAAGACCTATCCTGAACCTAAATTATAAAAATGGCCACTAAGGGGTGTCAGTGAGCTCCAAACACCAGAAATAAATTGACCACATACAGTCCTGGGTTCAAACCAAATGCTTTCATTAAAAATCTAGCATACCTTTAAAAGGGTCCTCTTGAGTGAGCACAGCACAACAATACAATCCATCCTTTTCTCTTCTCTCTACTCCTATCCAGGTGAGTGTTGTCCTTCTCCTTTCCCAACTCTGACTTGTCTGGGTGTCTTTTTAAGTTGGACCCTAGTGTATTTCTGATGTGACGTCATTACAACCAAGAAGCAGTTCTGGGTCAAGCAGAACCTTCTTATATAGCAGAGGTTTTCTTTAGGAGCTCCTAGCAGCTCCCGCTGGTAGAACCCAAGCAGAACTGCCCATCAGGACTATGGCTGCCATGTTGCACTGTGGGTGTAAAAATTAAACGAATCATTGATACAGTCTGTTTGGAAATAAAGGCAAGTTTTCCATTAGATGTGTTCTTTTTTACTTCATAGAAAAAGGTAACCCTGATTGTGTGTGTAAGCGTCTTACATTTTATCCCCCACAAAATAATACTGATCCATTAGTAATATGTTGTTTTAGAAATTGGTTTCTTAAGTTTTCCAGTTCCATGTTATACTTCTTATTGAGAGGTTTCTATAAAATAAGACATTTTCCACTTTAACAAACCCAGTGTTCAGAGAAAGGGTAACATAACTTATTTTTAACGTACTTTTAACGGCAGATTCCACTGATAACTAAGGCACATTGATTATCTTGTGTAATTCATCCTAATGTTTGCTGCAAAGTAGTCACTGGTGAGTCAGGCTAACTTATTCTAGTCTTTGCTTCTTCTACTGATCTACTTAGTAATTTTATAAAGAAACATCACCGACTCTCACTGAGAATGAAGTCTGTGTGTTTGCTGTTTGGTTGCTCACATATTAATGTGTATTTATGGTGTTTATTAAGGTCAATTATAACTTTAATATATACAGTAAGTATAACTTTATACTAATTATCTAACAATTATATTACAATACATTAGAAAACTAATAAAACTTTAAGAGACAGAAGACATGTAATAAAAGAGCAGACATTTGCTGTGACACCTCATCATGTTCATTGCTGTCTTGTGTGTGGTGTCCATTTTAGGACTTGGTCGTTTTTCACTTCCTCAGTCATCAAGCATTGGGATTACTTCGTGTCAGTGGTCACTCGTCACTCGTCACTCAGCAATAGCCGTTCATCATTCTTCACTACTCACTTGTACTTCATCTCGTATCACTCCTCACTACACAGTTCTTGGTCATCATGGCGCACTCTTCAGTACTCATCTGTCGCTTATCATGCGTTGCTCATCACTTTTTCATTTTCAGTCTTTTTTAACAAAGCCAATTAGTTGTGTGAGTGATGGCAGGGGTGTGCAGAATGCAGATTAGTAAGATGTAAGCACAGTCCATTAGTTTGAATGTCATCTCTCTGGACATTGCTCTCACTAGCATATTATTGATATACAGCATCGCTTTTATTTAGTTTAATTTTAGTGTTTTTTCCATTTTGATATATTTGACCGAGCACAGAAGCTGCAGCGGTGCTCATTACAGGGCTGTTTTTCATATTTATTTAAAATAATTCTAAAAAAATATAGGCAAATTAATGAATTAAATGATTTGCACTTTACCATATTCATTTCAATATTCTTCTAAAGATGCAGTTATCTTTCCATGCTAAATGAAAAATCTGCTGTCCAATTCCTTTAATCCACATAATCCAATGTGTGAATGGAAGGATCAGCATTCACTATAATACAGAAAATAAAAGATAAGCAGGTTAGGGTTAATTGGTATATGCTCCATTATTATTTAGAGCTGGGCTAAAACAAAGCAATTTGTGGAAAAAAATATGACAGCAAAGGATATTTATTGTCTAATGTTGCTATTGTAAAATCTCAAAAAAGGCACTAAAAGCAATGCATTATCTTTTTACAAATAACTATCATTTCCAGACATCCAAAGTCATTTAATGCCATTTAATGTCGAGTGATGATGGCAGCAAAGAGAAAGCATTTGATTGATATTTCAATAAACCAATGGACTGCGTTTATTAATCTTCATTCCACACGCCTTCTGCCATCACTCACACCTCTGATTGGCTGTTCATAAAGAGTGGAAATGAAAAGTGACGAATGACGCATGTGAGTGACAGGTACCCATTTCCTTTATGTAGTCCGTGGATTCTCTGCTATTTTTTTTCGTTTATTACGATTATAGTTATTTATTGATTCCCTTCTTTAGCTGACTGCCTGCTCATATAAGGCGCTCTGCTGTTTTTTTGTGAAGCAGCCTTTACACAGCTTTTCCGCTGTTTTATAAACGAACGCCATATAAGGTCTTCCTTTTTCCTTGCTTCGCCTAGGAAGCAGCCTTTTTATTTAATCCACGGGTTCTCCGCTGTTTTTTTGTTCGTTTATTACGATTGTTATAGTTCTCTTTGTATACCACATTGTCAGTTCAGCACTCTGGTTGTAATATGACCAAGCCGTGCAAGCTTACTGTTGAGAATGCAACTTATAGTTGTACAGGAGAAAAGCAATTTTGTCCTCAAATCAATGGCAACCATTTGTAGGTCTATGAACTTAATTTAAACTTTAGGTTTACACGGTGCTTTGTTTCTGAAGTACCTGCACTCATGAATATGTCTGTATGTGTCAGTCGCTTCATATGTTCACGTGAGCCGCTCTCTTGTGTGATGTTGCGATGTCCACGGCTTTATTTAATGTTAGCTAAGACCCGGCACTTAAAAGTTTCTCGCTACAGCAATTTTAACTCCGTTACAAAGTGATCCAAAGTCTCGTTTATACCTCGTGTCTTCTCATTAAACTAGTATGTCGCGAATATGGTATTGCAAACGGCAGCGGGAGCATTTATATAAACTTAATTTAAACTTACGGTTTACACCGTGCTTTGTTTCCGCAGTAGCTGCACTTATGAATATGCTTGTATGCGTCACTCGCTCGCTTCTTATTGTTTCGCTGCCTTCTCAATTGTGTAATGAATGTTTTCTTCAGCGCTTTTTGGGGCTCTTCCTTGTTTTGTACGTACTGCGTTCACAGTCAGTTCACGTGATTACATGGGTGGCGTGATGACGCGATATGCAACTCCGCCTCCCACGGCCATGGAGGTGCATTCTATTCCAGTATATGAACAAAAAAGAGGTTCCAGTTATGACCATTACGCGTAGAATTTCGAAATGAAACCTGCCTAACTTTTGTAAGTAAGCTGTAAGGAATGAGCCTGCCAAATTTCAGCCTTCCACCTACACGGGAAGTTGGAGTAGTGATGAGTGAGTCAGTCAGTCAGTGAGTCAGTGAGTCAGTGAGGGCTTTGCCTTTTATTAGTATAGATAATAATTATTTTGCTTTATATTTTTCTATATACTTTCTTTAAAATCATTTTTAAATGCGGAAAGCAAATTTTTTCTTACAAAAACTAATGACGGATTTAGATAATAGAATAATATTTTAGAATAATTATATTTTTGAACAAGCATTGTTGTGTTAATTATTTTACTTTGTTCTATCTTTATAAATTTAGTGAAACCTTGAAAATATACGCATAAAAGTACTTTAAAAAATTAAAATATTTAAAAATTTAAAACTATTTAAAATAAAAAATATGAAATTTTTTTCTTAAAATACTATTATTTTAAATATATTTTTAAAAATTTTCTTTCCCTTCCCCATTGAATTTTGGCAAACAGGAGGGGGCGCGAAATCTTCCGTTGTCCCTGGGCACTGAAAACTTTAGCTACACCTCTGCGAAGTACTCCCCCCCACCGACCCACAACGTCCCGAGTTGAGGTCAGCAGCGCCCCATCCCCACCATACACAGTGTTGACACTGCACCGCTTTCCCCCCTGAGACGCCGGAAGGTAGACCAGAATCTCCTCAAAGCCGTTCGAAAGTCGTTCTCCATGGCCTCCCCAAACTCCTCCCACACCCGAGTTTTTGCCTCAGCAACCACCGAAGCCGCATTCTGCTTGGCCTACCAGTACCTATTAGCTGCTCCGGAGTCCCACAGGACAAAAGGGACCGGTAAGACTCCTTCTTTGGCTTGACCGGCATCCCTCACCCCCGGTGTCCACCAATGGGTTCGGGGATTGTCGCCATGACAGGCACCGACCACCTTTCGGCCACAGCTCTGGTCAGCCGCCTCAACAATAGAGGCACGGAACATGGCCCATTCGGATTCAATGTCCCCCACCTCCCTTGGGATGTGGTCAAAGTTCTGCCGGAGGTGGGAGTTGAAGCTACTTCTCCACTTCAAATCCATCTGGAAGAACACCAAACACAGCTGTTAATGGATTAGGGGGGATTGTGACACCAAGGCTGTCAGAAAGGCACTTAAAAATTTTGGTCCAGGCCCAAAACATGTGACCCAGTGAGGCTGGGACTTGATTGTAGCGTTTGCATGTTGGATCTTGCCCTGGAAACATTTTGGACAGT
Source organism: Erpetoichthys calabaricus (assembly GCF_900747795.2). NCBI lineage: Eukaryota > Metazoa > Chordata > Cladistia > Polypteriformes > Polypteridae > Erpetoichthys > Erpetoichthys calabaricus. Next base: position 1,134,190 of record NC_041395.2, on the reverse strand, counting down.
TTTAGGTGAGACAGATGTGCTCAATATATAATTTTGAGCTTAATAATTGCATGCTTTGCGCATATGGAGCTCGAGTGCAGTCTCTGCATTGCTACTTTCCACTTCCTTTCTGATATATTGATTAAGAGATCTTTTTCCCATTGTCCTCTTGGAACTTTGAAAGGGAGGGACTGTAAAATGCTTCTATATATTGCAGAGATGGTGTCTAAGTCCTTGAAATTGAGCAATATTTTTTCCAGCGTGGATGAGGGTGCAAGATGAGGAAAATTGTAGAGGTTCTGTTTAACAAAGTTTCTAATTTGAAGATAGTGAAAGAAATGTGTTGCTGGAAGGTTAAATTTGGAATGTAATTTTTTGTAGGATGCAAAAATGTTGTCTATATAAAGATCTCTGAGCAATTTAATCCCAAATCTTTTCTAGATATTTAAAACTGCATATGTTTGCAAGGGTTGAAAGAGGTGGTTCTCTTGCAGAGGTGCCACAGATAAAAGATTCTCCATCTTAAAATGCTTTCTACATTGGTTCCATATTCTGAGTGAGTGAAGCACAATTGGGTTATTCGTATATTTGCGACAACTTGCATTTGTTGGGGCACAAAGCAGGGAATATAAAGAAGTACTGCAGGATTTTACTTCTATTGCGAACCAGGCCTGTGTATGTTCATCTATTTGTTTCCAGGTTTTTATAACTTGTATGTTTACTGCCCAGTAATAAAACTGAAAGTTAGGTAGAGCCATGCCACCTTTTGCCTTAGGTCTTTGTAGGGTCGGTCTTTTGATACATGGATATTTTTAGTTCCAAATAAATGAAGTTATTGTTGAATCTGATTGCTTAAAAAAATGATTCGGGAATAGGATATTAATTAATCCTGTGAAAGTACCATAGGCGGGCTTGTAACATGGGCCGCAGTGCATGGGGCAAAGCATGATTACAAAATGTGGGAATAAAAGACGAAAGTAAACCGGACAAAATAAATTGTAAAACAACAGTTTTAAAATTATAGCCACAAGACTGGTTGTCTGGAATAAAGTAAAATGGCACCCGAGTGGACAACACAGATTAATCAGCTGCTGTATGAAGTATGTACAGTATGTGGTATGTGTGTGTGTGTGTATATATATGTACAGGACAGGACAGGAACAGACTTCAACGGACAGTCAGGATTGCAGAAAAAATCATTGGTGTTGATCAGCCCTCCATTCAAGACTTATACATATCTCGAGTCAGGAAACGGGAAGAAAACATCATTGCAGACCCATCACACCCTGGTTACAACCTTTTTCAACTTCTTCCCTCTGGTAGGCGCTGCAGAGCACTGTATGCCAAAACTACCAGACATGTGAACAGTTTCTTTCCTCAGGCCATCACTCTCATGAACACTTAAGTCAATCTCACAGCATCAGGGACAATACTAGGTAAAACCGGAGTCCAATTCCTTGTATGTGTACATATACTTGGCCAATAAAGCTGATTCTGATTCTGATTCTGATTCTGAAATGTGCCGATAAAGACAAGCAGCAAGCAGCCTGCAATTCCATCCCCCCACCGTCGCAGAATGTTCACAAAGTTCTCCCAGCTCAGGCCTTGTTTGATTATCTGGGAGTGAAGTGCTGGAGTTTTAGAGTGGAAATAATAGATCGTTATTTGAAACATATGCATTTCATGTGTGTTCCGTTTCTACAGTAATCTGTGTAAACACATTGTCAAAACAGAAATGTTTTTCATATTTTAGTAGTAAATGACAAAATGTTGGCATAAACTATAGAATGTGTGAGGCCATTCCTCTCCCTCTCAAAATGTACTGGAGCATGTTACTGTTTTGCATCTCCTGGTAAAGCAACATGGCAAGGGTGCTCAGCACGCAAAGTCTCAGCTGTACAACCGAGGCACTCAGCTCTGAAAGTTCTAAGTCGGGCATAGGGTTATGTTTCTGGTTGCCAAATCACATTACAAGCTTTTAGCTCACTGGCAGGGACCCTATGAGGTCTGGGAATGCAATGGCCTGGTGGACTGTTTAGTTCATCATGCACTTGACCAGAATTCAAGAGAGCGCAAATACTACATCAACCTCCTTAAACTATGGATTAACCATGATCCCAGCAGCAAGACGGCCTCTTTCATCCTCTCACTGTTAGTAAAAGCCAAACATTTAAATTATGGGGACACTCTTACCTCCCAGCAGAAAAAGGAGCTGGGGGCTGTTACCAGAGTCAAAGATGACAAGCTTGGCATACTGCACTGATTGCCTATGACATAGTGACCAAACCAATGTGGTAGTTAATGAATGAGCTTATTGTTTTCCTAATAATGCGCAGCTCTTCATAGCTTTACAAAGTACTATTTTAATGGATAAAGATGCAATTTATTTTAATAACAGTGTTCCCCAACATGGCATTTACGTCTCTGGCAGGTTTTGGACTTCATTCATCCATCCATCCATCCATCCTCTTACGCTTATCCGAGGTCGGGTCGCGGGGGCAGCAGCTTGAGCAGAAATGCCCAGACTTCCCTCTCCCCGGCCACTTCTTCTAGCTCTTCCGGGAGAATCCCGAGGCGTTCCCAGGCCAGCCGGGAGACATAGTCCCTCCAGCGTGTCCTGGGTCTTCCCTGGGGCCTCCTCCCGGTTGGATGTGCCCGGAACACCTCACCAGGGAGGCGTCCAGGAGGCATCCTGATCAGATGCCCGAGCCACTTCATCTGACTCCTCTCGATGCGGAGGAGCAGAGGCTCTACTCTGAGCTTCTCACCCTATCTTTAAGGGAAAGCCCAGACACCCTGCGGAGGAAACTCATTTCAGCCGCTTGTATTCGCGATCTCGTTCTTTCGGTCACTACCCATAGCTCATGACCATAGGTGAGGGTAGGAACATAGATCGACTGGTAAATTGAGAGCTTTGCCTTACGGCTCAGCTCCTTTTTCACCACGACAGATGCAGAGCCCGCATCACTAAGGACGTCGCACCGATCCGCCGGTCGATCTCACGCTCCATTCTTCCCTCACTCGTGAACAAGATTCCGAGATACTTGAACTCCTCCACTTGGGGCAGGATCTCGCTCCCAACCCTGAGAGGGCACTCCACCCTTTTCCGGCTGAGGACCATGGTCTCCGATATGGAGGTGCTGATTCCCATCCCAGCCGCTTCACACTCAGCTGTGAACCGATCCAGAGAGAGCTGAAGATCACGGCCTGATGAAGGAAACAGGACAACATCATCTGCAAAAAGCGTTGACCCAATCCTGAGTCCACCAAACCGGACCCTCTCAACACCCTGGCTGTGCCTAGAAATTTTGTCCATAAAAGTTATGAACAGAATCGGTGACAAAGGGCAGCCCTGGCGGAGTCCAACTCTCACTGGAAACGGGTTCAACTTACTGCCAGCAATGCGGACCAAGCTCTGACACCGGTTGTACAGGGACCGAACAGCCCTTATCAGGGGGTCCGGTACCCCATACTCCTGGAGCACCCCCCACAGGATTCCCAGAGGGACAAGGTCGAATGCCTTTACAAGACAAAAGACGCTGACGGAGAGGTGTGAACGGATTTAAGGTGGGCTGGATCTACACGTTTTTTTGTAGGCTCTGGTAATTCTAGTGTTAAAGGGAATTACATTTTGTTTGTCCTTCTCCACTTTAAGCCCGCTGGGAGTTCACCATACACAACTCTTAATGTATTTGGAGTGACTGGTAGGCACTGAAAGATTTTTGTCCCCAACAATGTTAAATTGGTGTACACCCAGAACATGTGGCCCAGTGAAGCTGGAGTTAGACTGCAACATTCACAGGTTGAATCTTGCCCTGGGAAAATTTTGGATAGCTTTAATCAATATAAATGCACTTGATAAAAGATTTTAAGTTGAGTGATTGAATGCTTTGCACATATGAAGTTCAAGTGTTTTCTGTGCATGGCTGTTTTCTACTCCTTTTCTGAAATGTTAAGTGACAGATCTTTGCCCAATTGTGCCCTGCGATCTTTGAAAGGAAGAGACTTAAAAATGCTTTTATAAATTGTTTGGATGCTATCTGAGTCTTCAAGACTGATCAATATTTGCTCTGGAATAAGAGTAGGTGGAAGGTGAGGAAAATTGGGAAGGTTCAGTTTAGCAAAGTTTCTAGCTTGAAAGTAGTGGAAAACTGAGTTGATGTTGTGACGTGTGAATCGCTGTCTTGCACCCCAAAACACGAGGCTGAGTATCAGTACTTTAGCAAAACCAGCTTTATTCAGCTTGAAACAGGAACAGCATGGTTATTTAATATAGCGGGATCTGTCACTCTCCTATACACAGTCACACCAGTCATGCAGGGTCGTGGCAAGTTTACCAGCCAAGTAATTCTGCTCCCTGCATTTACAATGTTTTTTGCATCACCCATTGATGGCAGGTGGTCATAGTGCGACCGCAATCTTTTCGGATTTGCTTTTGCTGTGAGTCACTACAGCGCTGGGAGCATGCGGTTGCCCCAGCAACTGATAGGTGTCTTCCACAGATGCGACAATCGCACTTTGGGATGCTCTTTGGCATGTCGTCCCATTTTTAGGAGTTCCAAAAGAGTTTAGAAACATACAATGTGAAGCTGAATTTGAAGCTTAATGTTTGTAGGACACAAAAACATTATCGATATACAATTCTCTAAATGTTTTAATCCCGGACATTTCCCAAACATTAAATACTGTGTATGTTTGAGAGGGTGGAAAAAGTGGTTCTCATGTAAAAGCGCAACAGATAAGAGCGTCTCTGTCTTAAAGTGCTTTCTATATTGTTTCCATATTCCGAGTGAATGAAGGCAATTGAATTATTAGTGTATTGACGATAGTTTGTATTAACTGGGGCACTGAGCAGGGACTATAAAGAAGTACTACAGGACTTTAATTCTGTTGCTACCAGGCTTGTGTTTATTCATTGACTTGAGTCGATGTCCAGGGGCCTCATGTATAAACGATTTGTATGCACAGAAATGTTGTGTATGAACGTTTCCATGCTCAAATCGCGATGTATAAAACCTAAACTTGGCGTAAAGCCACGCACATTTCCACGGTAACTCATACCTTGGCGTACGCAATTTCTCCGCTCGGTTTTGCAGACTGACGGCACCCAGCGTCAAAGCAGTGCTACTGTTCCTGCGTGGACACCCTTTCTTTCTTAGCTCCACATTCCTGACGCAGCTTTATAAATACACTGAAACTAACTGCATATTGTTTATTAGTGTAACGCATCTGATTGTAATTAACCTGTAGCAGTATAATGGGCCAGGGAATAGCCATAGTATTCCAAATACCAGAACTGCTTTAGCGTTGTTACGCTCACTGCATCTTCTTCTTCTTCTTTCAGCTGCTCCCGTTAAGGGTTGCCACAGCAGATCATCTTTTTCCACATTACTCTCACTGCACCACTCGGAGTATTTATATCACTGTATCTGAGTGAGGAATCACAGCAGCAGCTGATCGGAAAGAGAATTATCAGTATACAGCATGAAGCAGACGCTGCCTGAGCCACGGCAAAAAACACTTTAGAGACTTCCCAGTACGGACTTCGCGGTTTAGAAAAAGTTTCATCCCAAGAACTATAAACGCACTCAATCAGTCCATCAAGTGCTCCTTGTAGAACTGTTTGGACTTATAAGTACAATTACCTCACTGTAAACTTGCACTACAGTTATAATATTGCACAACCTGCGCTACTTTATAAAGCGCGTATTTACTATGATGACGGTATTCATTTTTAAGATGAAATGCAGCAAAATATGTTGATTATATTATACAGATAAAACTTTAACTTCATTTAAATAATCTGTATTGTTAATAATTAAACATGTGAGGACACGGTGCCGCAGCGCTAGCTAGTTCACGGATAGCTCCTGCCTTGCATTGTATTCTTGCTGGTGCTGACGCGACACTGGAAGGACAGACGGATAGAATAATTAAACACGTACTATGAAAATATTTCAATGTTCCTTAAAAGTTTTGAAGAATCGGCGTTTTAAGCTTACAGATGGCTTCACGTCAATATAGCTGATTGTGTGGCGATTGGGTTTTTGGAGAAAGAAAAGTAAGGACAGGAATTGGAGGTTAGTACGTTTGAAAGAGACAGGACTGCTGTGATAAATTATTTCATTGAAGGTCGCGCATGGCGCAGCAAGCCTCTTGCGTGAGATATGAACAATCACTGCGCCACCGTGTTCCCATGTTTAATAACATGCTTTCATTCCTATCATCATGAAAAAGATATCACGTATACATCTCAGTATTTTAATTATTCAGAGAGCTGTAATATCACAAATGTAATGGATTATGTGTCCTGTCGGAGAAAGAGAAAGCCCGTTTAAAAAGCAGGTAGTGATTCACACACACAGAGCACATAGAAGATCAAATACAGAACAAAGCATTTAATGTGCTACTTTAGTTACAATGGGATTTGAGAAACTAGTAAATGAAACGATTTTAAGATGAAGTTTATGATGTTCTACTTTAATGGCAAAATAAACTACGTGATTAAAGTGGAAATTTCGAGATTAAAGTTGACATTTTGTGCTTTTTTCCCACTGTGTGCCTATTTTTTTGTCTGTACCCTAATAAGCTTTCATATGACACTCAGACGGTGGGTTGACTTGCCTTTTCACGGTGACTTTGATATGTGATTTCTTTTTTATTTCGGGCACTGTGCGACTTTGTGAATTTGAGCCTTCGAGTTTCTCCGACACTCTGACACTCGATCAACTTCCTTTTGTTGATTACACCACTGTTTAAACCAACAAATAGTACGTTTTTCCTTTGCCTCCACTTGGTATTCACTGAAATTCTTATATTTTCTCCCGTGCTTTTCCCATTGTCTTTTCACAGAAGGCTATTTATATCAATTTGCATATTCAAAGAGGCGTAATTCTGGGAGGAGTTGGGGCGGGACAGAAGGTGCGTGCACGTGCATTACTTTTCACGCTGATCGGGATTTATGTAGTGGAAGAGCGTGAAAATTTGCGTGCGCACAGATTCCTGCATCTGGATTTTTCTGTGCGTACGCACAATCCCGCTTTTGTGCTTACGCCATGTTATAGTGTGAGTTCTACGCACGGCGTTATACATGAGGCCCCAGGTCTTTATGTCCTGCATATTTGCCACCCAGTCGAAAAATTGAAAATTAGGTAGTGCCATGCCACCTTCTGTTTTAGGTTGCTGTAGAGTCGCCCCCTTTGGATGTGCGGATGTTTAGAATTCCAAATTAATGAAGTTATGATAAAATCTAATTTCTTAAAAAGATTTGTTAATGTATATGGGGATGGTTTGAAGTAGAAAAAGAAGCTTGGATATATTAAACTGTTAAACCTCAACTGTACCGAGCAGTGGCGGGTGACTGTGGGAATGTGGGCGGGGCTCATTAACCCCTCCCCCTACACACTCCTTGGCTGTTGTCAGTGTGTCACCAGCGTTGACCAAGCACACATGCTGTACTGTTTCATCCATCCATCCATCCATTTTCCATCCCGCTGAATCCGAACACAGGGTCACGGGGGTCTGCTGGAGCCAATCCCAGCCAACACAGGGCACAAGGCAGGAACCAATCCCGGGCACAGTGCCAACCCACCGCAGGACACACACAAACACACCCACACACCAAGCACACATAGGGCCAATTTAGATTCGCCAATGCACCTAACCTGCATGTCTTTGGACTGTGGGAGGAAACCGAGCGCCCGGAGGAAACCCACGCAGACACGGGGAGAACATGCAAACTCCATGCAGGGAGGACCTGGGAAGTGAACCCAGGTCCCCAGGTCTCCCAACTGCGTGCTACCCACTGCGCCACTGTGCCGCCCTAGATAGTATATAAAAGAATAATATTTTATAAATACACAGACCGCACTAACCAATTAAATATTAAGTGACCTGTCTACAAATGCGCACAGTTATGTACAATTATGTACAATTATATGAGTGTCAGTTTCAGCCTGGGAGGTTTCATAGCTAACACCTTTGGCTGTATTTATTTCTTTAATTGCTCACTGTATACTGCTGACACTTGCCTGATGCCGTCCATATTTACCTCCACCCTAACTGTTGCTCCTACTGTTAGTGTTCCCGGTGTGCTCTATGACCAGATGCATGCTTCACTGTGCGTGTGAAACCATCTGTGATCATTCACTTTACATCCAGTGCTACCAGGAAAGGCTTTGTCCTTCTATAACATAACTTTAAAAATGTTAGGTATTGTTGCATATACAAATTATTTCTTGAAAAAGAAAATGTCTTTCGAAATGATACACAGATCTGGAAAATAATATGCTTGGGAGGGAGAGCTGTCTCCAGATTCTTCCATTGTAGCTCCCACACCATAGTTAACTTTTGTAAATATTCTGTGAAGGAAACTCAAGAAGCCAAGGCTGGTAACATAGAGGCGCTTATAAGGTGACCCTTTAGTGGAATTGTAATAAAGCATGTTGTCTGCAAACTCCGCCATTGGCAAAACATCTACCCAGGTTGATTGACTCCTCCAGATCCTCTTTCTGTCCTTTTTTCAGGATGATAATCTGACAGTAACTTAACAGTATATCCCATTTTTACAAAATAAATGCCAGAAGCAAGACATAAATTAAGGTCTCATTTCTGACATAAAAGAGGAGTTCTTTGGCAGAAAGAAGCTTCCTTACTACCTCTTAAAATGTTACTAATTCCTTATCACAAGCTCAAGGTTGCTCTCCCTTGGAAATCAAAAGCTGCAATTTAAAAATTTATAAAATCCTTAAATCTTGTTTTAACGTTTAGCCTTCTCAGAGTACAATGCACTTCTGTTCAGCATGGCTAAGGCTCCTCACCTGAAATATGTCACGTAAAAGACCTTAAAGTATCTCCCATACAGCCACATAATCCTGAAAGAGCATCAGGTTTACCATTCTTAGGGTCCTGCTCTGTATGTGATTATAAAATCAAATCTTGCCTCACATGTAATATCTTAGCAGTCTTACCTACATCAAATTTTTACGACCAGTTTAATATCCCCCTCTTTCCAGTGCCTCCATTTCTCAAGTTCAAATTTAATGATCAGCAATTTACGTTAACTTTTTTAAAATACGACCATAGATGAACTTTCTTGTTATCAGGGAATTCTTCAGAGAGGATTGCACCGACACCAATACCATCTATCTCAAGCATAAAGTGCACAATGTATGTGGATAACTCAAGACTGGGGCTGCAGTGAACAGCAACTTTAAAGTATCAAAAATTAATTACACTCCGCAGCACAACAAAAACTTCTCATGGGATTTTTTTTTTTAAGGAAGTGATAGGAGAGATTATTGTATAAGACTTTTTAATGAGTCGTCTGTAATAATTAGCATATCCCACAAATCACTGAACCTGAGCCACACTCTCAGGTGTCTTCCACTTTAGAATCAGTTATCTTTGTAGGATCCTTAGTTAGTGTCGTGTGAGTAATTTTGGATTTGAAAAACAATACTTGGTCCCAGGTAAGGGGTCAGACAAGGAGTGATTCACAGCCCCTAATGAAGCAAAGTCACAAATTTAAGATGAGTACCATGCCCGGTATGGGGGTACCAAGGTAGGCCTGGGGAGAGTGCCCCCAGACAAGCACCTGGACTGCCTTCCTGTGGAACCACCACCTGCAGGAGGAATAGGGGCCGGGTGCAATGTGACCTGGGCAATGGTGGAAGACAGAGGTCTTGGTGGACTGGAACCCAGACACACAAACTGACTTTTGGGACATGGAATGTCACCTCACTTGGGGGAAGGAGCACTTGAGGCAGAGCACTACCACCTAGATGGAGTTGGACTCAGATTCATCCACTCGCTTGGATCTGGAACTAAACCCCTCGAAAGAGGCTGGACTTTCCTTTATTCTGGAGTTGCCCAGAGGGAAAGGCGTTTGGAGGGAGTGGGATTCTTATTGAACCCCTTCGTGGCGAATGCCATGTTGGAGTTTATCTTGGAGAATGAAAGGGCTGCCTCTGTGAGGCTGAAGGTTGCAGAGGGGAGAACTCTGACTGCCATATGTGCAAATGCACCAAATGTCAGTTTTTGGAGTGTCTGGAGGGGATCCTGGAAAGAGTCCCAGCTAGGGGCTCCATAGTTCTTCTGGATGGCTTTAAAGCTCATTTGGGTAATGATGGAGACATACTTTGTACCACAGCACCTTAGGCCAAAGATCTGAGTCTGGGGACATAGAGCATAGACTATGGAAAGTGATTATCAATCAGGCTCAAAGGGTTTCTGGCAAACCATCATGTGACTCAGAAAGGGAAGGTAGCAATTCACTCAGGCTGCACTCAGCAAAAGTGGAGAAGTGCTGACCCGGACTGAGGATGTTGTTTAGTGGTGGAAGGAATATATTTTAGAAGTTCCTGAGTCTGATGCATATGCTAGAAGCTGATGGGGGATCAATGCCCATTTCCCTGAGGGAGGTCGCTGAGGTAGTTAAGCAACTACATAGTGTCAAAACCACTAAGGGTTGATGAGATCTTCATCCAGAAATGCTGAAGGCTCTGGATGTTGTTGGACTGTCATGGCTCACATGCATTTTCAATGCTGTGTGTTCATAGGGAGTTGTGCCTCTGGAGTGGCAGACTGGGTTGGTGGTCCCCATTTTTAAAGTGGGAGACAGGAGGGTGTGCTTCAACTATCGGGAATCACACTCCTGTGCCTCCTTGGAAAAGCTTATGCCAGGGTACTAGAAAGGAGACTCCTACCAGTCATGGAACCTCAGATCCAGGAGGAGCAATGTGGATTCTGTCCATGCTGTTGAACAGTGGACAGCTCTTAACCCTCATGAGGATTCTGGTGGGGGCATGGAAGTATGCCGAATCTATCCATATATGTTTTGTGGACTTAAAGAATTTGTTTGACTGTGTTCCTTGAGGGATTCTGTGGGGGGTGCTGGGAGAGTGTGGGGTTCCAGGGGCCCTAATAAGGGCTATTTCGTCCCTGTATAATGACAGTGAGAGCTGTGTCAGCATACTCGGAAAATATCAGAACCGATCCTTATGGGTGTGTTGGACTCCGCCAGCTGTGCTTTGTGTCCTATCCCATTTGTAGTTTTCATAGAGAGGATATTGAGGTGCAGCTTCGGAGGGGAGGATGTCCAGTTTGATGGCCTTAGATCTACTTTTTACAGATGACATGGTCCTGTTGGCTTCATCAGGCTGTGAATTGCAGCATACACTGGGACAGTTTGCAGCAGGCATAAGGATCACTGCCTCCAAATCTGAGTCCATGGTCCATAGAAGGAAATAGATGGATTGTCCTCTCTTAGTTGGAGGTGAGTGACTGCCTCATGTGGAGAAGTTTGGGTACTTCGGGTCTTGTTCACGAGTGAATGGAAATGAATGGTGAGACAGATGGATTGGGGCAGCAAGTGCAGAATGGAGTCGCCATACCAATCCGTAATGGTAAGGAAGGAGCTGATTCAGAAGGTGAAGCTCTCGATTTACCAGTTGATCTACACCACTACCCTCACCTATGGTAATTAGCTTTGGGTTATGACTGAAAGATTGAGACTGCAGGTACAAGCAGCTGAAATGAGCTTTCTCTGCAGGGTGGCTGCGCTCTCCCTTAGAGATCAGATGAGAAGCACAGACATCTGAGAGAGGTTTGGAGTAGACCCTGACCCTGACACAAGCAGCTGGGAGGAGACTCCAGGGAAGACCCAGGGCTTGCTGGGAGCCATAAATCTCCCAGATGGCCTCGGGAACACCTTGGGATACCACATTATGAGTTGGCAAGTGTGGCTGGGAAAAAGAATGTATGGGTCTCATTGCTAAGACTGTTGACCCCTTGGCTTTGGATACACGGTGGAAAATGAATGAATAAATGAAAAACAATACTTACACTTTTCTAAATTGACAAATAAATGGTTGTCCTTTAGCCACTGTAATACTTAAATATGCTGCACATGATCGTGCAGATCTTTCAGAAAATTAAGGATATCATCAATGTATACCAACATGTATTTGCCCTAAACATTACCAGATATGTCATCCATGAATGACTGCAATATAGCAGGAGCCCTGGCCAGTCCATATGACATCACACAGAATTGCGTCCATCAGCAGCCCTGAATACTCTTCTGTACTCGCCACATTCTTGAATGCGTATCACGTTGTGTGTCCTTTGTAAATATAACTCAGTAGATTTGCTCGATCCTGTAACCTGACTAAGTAATGCAGACATGAAGGGAACTGGTTATTTGTTCTTTACTGCCCCAGTTGGACTACTGGGTGGAACTATAAACCTGTTTTCTAAATTATTTTATTTATGTGTCTCCATTACCTAATCTCAGCTTAGACAAAGTGTAAACCCTGAAGCAGAGAACCAGGCAATAAATCAGTAGGATAGCCATACTTTCTGTGAGGAGGCAGAATTAAAGACTTTTGTTTAATTAATGCGTCCTGAAAGTCTTAATAATCCTCAGGGTATTTGTTAAAGTAATTGCACTGTAATATTGGAGTCTGAATTTGTTTTAAACAGCGTTGTTCACGTTATGTATTGCACTGCAATATGCTCTTGTTTTTCCAGTCAGTCATGGGGTTATGCAGCTGGAGCCAAGGGGACCTTAAAGTACCTAAGGGAGTGTGTGAATTCACTCCACAAACACACATTGTTTCTGCATCTAATGCCTCAATCTGCACACTAATAGACGGACTCTAAGTTCCCAGACTCCTTTACAAGTCAGTTGACGCCACCTGAAGCTTTATGTTTAATGGGATCTGCGGTACTTCTAACATTTACAGCAAAGCAGCCCTCAGAGTTTTCTCCAGCTCCTGAATCAATTAACACCAATACTTCATATTCATTAATTATCAGTTCTAGAGTGGGCCTGCATGTCAAACCCCACCTTTATCCACAGTCAAGTACTATGATGAAATTATCAGATTTGCTTGATATAAAACCCTCCAAGACTGATTTCTGAGAGATTTTCTTATTAGCATTTGCGTTAGTTACCCCCATGGCCGTCCTTCAGCATCTGAATGTCAATGGCTAACTCTGTTATTTGGTTGAACGTTGAGCCATACAAGTCCAAGACTAAACTAGAAAGCTGTATGTCATGCTTACTTTATTTTGCTTTTATTATTATTGTTTTCTGATAAATGCCTCAAATATGAATGGTCCAAGTTTTTGTACTGACTGAGCAGCAGCCATTTTGAATAAAGATGGAATCAGAAGATGGATCATAAAAAATAACTAGCCAAGGTCAAAACTGGTAGGACAAGATTTAGTAGCACAACCTAGAATGGAAGTAATTAGAGAACCAGAAAATCGTAAAGAATCGTAGTGAGAATGTCAGAAACTAAAAATAGTGAACAGAACCAAAGACAAACCATTAGGCGTAAATCTTAAGTGAGACTCAGAAAAGAGTTCAAAACCAGAGAGTCTTTCAAATGCTCAAAGTAAAAGCACAAGGGATGTTGTTATATCCACAAGCATCGATGATGAACGCTCTGTGTGGCCGGTTTATGAGTCATTGTGCTGATGATGTCACTCAGTGTGACTTCTGGGAGACGTTACCTGGCACCCTGTGAACTGAGTACCTAACCACGGGGGCTGAAGATAACAACGGCTATCAAAAAACAAGACAGCATAACAGCTGAATGTGTTTACTTTAAGCACCATTTGAAATGTGTCAGATACAAAATACAATGTGACAGCCAGATTCCTTAACCTATAAAACACCCGGAAGGAAGTTTCAAAAGCCAAAGAGAAAATATAAAAAAAATTAAAATAAACTCCAGGCCAGGACACAAACAGAAGAGCACTGTGACATGACAGACCTGCTGTGGCACCGCAGAACGCACTGCTAGCTCTAAGATTCATCCTGCTTGCGTCAACGCTGATTATTCAATGGCAGGTTACGTCTTATATTATTTTAAACTGCAAAACATTAACAATAAAAAGTCAAAAAGTTAATAGAATGTGACAGTAATTAGTGAATGCTATTGTAAAATGAGCTGGCTGGCTCTTTGCCTTGTCTTTGCTGTTGCTTTAATGGCTATGAAGATCTGCGCTCTTCTGTCTTGTCGTTTATCATTTCATGTAAAGGAGGCTGTGCAGTTTAGTCTGATGAGATTTCTTTTTTTGGATCATAATGTCAATGCTGATGTTCTATTCCTATGAATTTATCAATGACTAAACTATGTATAATTGTACATGTTAGGTCATCTATACTAATAAAAGGCAAAGCCCTCACTTACTGACTCACTCATCACTAATTCTCCAACTTCCTGTGTAGGTAGAAGACTGAAATTTGTCAGGCTCATTCCTTACAGCTTACTTACAAAAGTTAAGCAGGTATCATTTCGAATTTCTACGCGTAATAGTCATAACGGTCGACAACGTCCGCCATGTTAAACTTTCTTATTTATGGCCCCATCTTCACGGAATTTGGTAGACGGCTTCCCTGCACTAAACAAAACCGATGTACGTACTTATTTCGGTGGTATGACGCCACTGTCGGCTGAACTTTCCAATGGTCTTTGTTACTTATGGGCCCATCTTAAAGAAATTTTGTACGCAGGTTCCCAACACTAACTGAATCCTACTTACGTACATATATACGTCCACAGCCTGCAGCTCGGTCGCCGTGTGAGGAGGCGTTGGGTCCCCCATCCCCACGTCTCCCACGTAGTTGGCTGCCTGCCTATATAAGGCCGTCCGTCGCTCCGGTCTCCCCATTCCCTTCCTTGCTTCACCACGGTATTCATGTGGATTCAGTTGTAGAAGTGGAAGACGCGGTGCACTATCCAGTAGAGTTTCTCCACACTCTGAATCCTCCAGGCACTCCTGAGCATAATCTAATTTTGAAGGTTGGGGGCACCAATAATGTTACTGAGAAACTTTCAGCCACCGAAACTTTGTAACGGCACGAAACTTCAGGTCACGTGTCTGCAAAAGAACCTAATTGAGGCAACTATTTTTTACTGGCGGTGGCTCAGGGGAGAGAGTTTTTATTCCTTTCATCCCCGTTATACCCTCTGATCTCCCATTTCAATTCAAACGCCTCCAATTTCCAGTAAGGCTCTGCTTCGCAATGACAATTAATAAGTCTCAGGGACAAACCCTACAAAAGGTTGGCATTGATTTGAGGCAGGACTGCTTTTCACATGGCCAACTGTACGTTGCATGCTCAAGAGTGAGCTCTGCGCACAGCTTGGTCATATTACAACCGAGGGGCGAACTGACAACGTGGTATCAAGAGATCCTTAACAAATAATGATTGGTATATTTTCCCTCAGTTTAAAAAGGTTTACTTTTCTTCTTAATAAAAATTTTAAAGCAGGACTTCGCCGCTGCGAAGCGTGGGTATTTTGCTAGTCTTAGATAAAATAAAAATAAAAAACTAAATCAGACGCTGCTAGCTATAGAAGAGCTCTATAGAGGTCTTTAGGACTCATTCCAAAAAAGGCCACAAGCAAACCAACGTTAAAAACTGTTTTCTTGTTTATATTTGGACTGCCGTTTTTTACAAATTCAAACACATTCTTATTGTGAGCCAAGGAGCTGAAAAAAAAGAGACCACCAATCAGGTCCTTGGTGGAAAGGAAGGGTCCACAAAAAAGGTCCTGTTGGTCAGCTGCAGTGTGCATTCAGCACGGGGTCATCCTGAGATAAGGTCTTGTCTTCATTTGCATGTACAGAAACAAGTCTGTCAGATTTGAGCTACGTATGTCAGCAGATCAGAATGAAGTGCCATTGTGGTGGGCTTCATGGAGCCAACAAAGGCAAACAAAGTTGTGTATGAACTTAAAGCACCTCGTGAGCAGGTGACATGAACTTAGTATGGAGGTGAACGTTGTTAAATGAATACCAGCATGCATGATATAAATCATACAACACGTGCATATAGCGTCTCTTTTGGTTTGGACTTAAGTATAGCACGGTAATGAATTAATTGTACGCAACATCATAAGAAACAATTTATAATTGCAAATATTTAATATTAATCAGTCGAAATGGTCCTGCTGTGTAGCTGAACAAATAAGAATCACCATATACATTTAATTGCTTTTTATTTTTCAGCACTAGCAGCACTGCTAGTAAAGTGAACATTGAAAGACAATGCGAGTTTCTTCCATGCTTCATTCCTTCTAAGTTTTGTTGGATTTTCTGTGTGGCTGTCTGTCACCAAGTCTGATTTAAATGTTTTGTACATGATAGATTGTTCTGTGATAACGCCCAATATCTGCTGAGGCACGATACACTTTTTTCAATGCCTGGATTATTAATTTTATTAGAACAGGCTGTTCGCATTGTAACATGCAAGTATAACAATTATAAGGCATTTGACAGCTGGGTATTTCACTGGCTTTTCTGTATTATCTGTAAAACTGGAAAAAGAGTCAAAACAACGGGCAAAGATGTGATTCCAGTAACACATAACCATTTGCTAAAATTCTTATTGAGTGTTTACTTTCCGCATATTCCTTTTTGTTCCTTTTAATACTGTAATTACTGAATTACTGAAGCAAGTCCAACAAAGGTTATGCTTAAGCTTTATAACACACTGGTGAGGCCTCAGCTAGAGTTCTGTGTGCAGTTTTGGTCTCCATGCTACAAAGAGGACACAGCAGCACAAGAAAAGGTCTAGAGGAGAGCGACTAGGCTGATTACGGGGGGCTACAGGGGATGAGTTATGAGGAAAGATTAAAAGAGCTGAGCCTTTACAGTTTAAGACAAAGAAGATCAAGAGATGAAGAGTTTAAAATGATGAAGGGAATTAGTCCAGTGGATCAAGACTGTTATTTTAAAATGAGTTCATCAAGAACATTGAAAACCCGACTTGATGTTCCTTTAGAAGAATTAAGTGGACAGGACTGGCGAGCTTTGTTGGGCTCAATGGCCTGTTCTTGTTTAGTTTGTTCATGAAGGGTGAACATACTCAGACAATAATAAATTAATAATTTAATAAATCATTACACAGTGAAATGTACACATATGAATGAACAAACTACTTAAAACATATTAGAAATAATTGATCATTCACTAATTATTGATTGTCTCCTTTTATTCAACATTTTACAGGTTGTCTAAGAAAACTCTCCAGGACTTGGTCTTTATAATTTATGAAGCACAAGATGTCCACCTTCTGAAGTCCTTCCTCAAGAAAGTTGGCTATGACCTGAGCTCCTGTAAGCTCAACTGGAATGTTCTTCACTTTCTTTTCAGTCACTCAGATGAAAGAATTAAAACCAACCTTAGAAGAAGTGACCTTCAGGAACGCAACCTCATGGAACTCCTGCCATGGCTTCACAGGGTCCATCCTTCAGGGTGTGTGTTGTTAAGCTCTTTCTTTATCAGATTTGTCACTTTGCCTCTGTTGGGTTGTTCACATAATGAAAATGGTAACAATTTGAAGGATTAACTTCCATATGTAATACATTTCAATGAGAATAATGAGACTTGTTTTGAACAAAATGTTTACATTTCAAACAATTGTGAAAACAATAAGGACATGAGAACTGTGTCTGCCAGATGACGTATTCTGTGACTCTGCTGGGTCACATCACATGTCACAGCTGTTGTTATGGTGCTGCTCATACCAGCGGCTCCAGTGCTGATGGTCCTCCATACTCTTAAAAATGTCGATTCTTTAATGGCCCTTAATGGTTATTTACTGGGTCTTGTGGTTCTTCATAGAACTATTGCTTGACAAAGCACCATTTCATTTTGGGACGGAATCTTTACATATGACTTTGGTTCTTTGTGGTTGCAGGACGCTGACAGATTAAGAAAACCTGAACTTAGCAGCAAGAGTCCTTTTAAAATCACGAGCCATTGATATTTCACAAATATATTACCGTCTGGTGCTGGTTATTTATGGTATGGGGCCAGTTATGGATCTCAATAAATAAAAGTTCTTTCTGGAGCCTTCATGTGGATGGCAGTTTTGGGAACCAAAGCTCTCTAAAGAACCAGTCTTGCACCTTAAAGTTTAAGAGTTTGTGACAAATGTGAATTCCTTGGCTACCCCTCTTATCTCAGTCATATGCTCATTGAAATTCTTGTTTATCAAATTTTAATTTCTTATTTGCTACAAATATAAAAGATGCAAAATCAGGCTGTCTATTTTTCCAGGCCTCTGTTCACTGTACCCTATACCGATGTGAATTGTTTTTATAAATCACATCACAATTGTGTGTATAATCTTTTTATCTCCTTGCCCAGGATGAATGGAAGGCTTTCTAAAATGTTACTGAAGGTCATCTTTGATTCCGGCTCAGTGGAGCTCATAGACTTGTGGTTACAACTCTCAGACCATCGTGTTAATTTTAATAACATGGAGTTGGGTTCGAGTCACTGTGATGCTCTCCGGCTCATCACTGAACACTCATGTCATGTACGACTCAGCCTGTTATGGACGTCCTTCACAGATGAGACGGCAGAGAAGTTACTTTCTATGATGGGCCGAGTGTCTGAACTGAGGTCAGTGTGTGTGCTTGTCATACGTGGTCTTTGTCCCTCCACTTTAGGAGTTAACGATTTCCCTTTCTGTTTTAACATTTAGTTTGGACAGAAATACTTTGCTCAAGTTTCTTCATAAACTCATAGAAGTGAATCAACCGGAAACTGCACAACACTTTACCAAAGCACTGCGTTGCACCCTGGACTTTTCTTCTTCATCTAAGATAGACATTTCAAGTGACGACACTTCACACCTCCTTAAGCTGAGCTTCACTGATTGTCAGGTCATCTCAAAATCAGTGGGATTGTTGAAAGATAAAATTGAACTTAACATCAACGATTGTGAGATAGAAGATGGCGGACTGGAAGTCCTGTTTGACACCTTTGACAAAGTTCACCTGAGGTATCACATGATCATAAATTCTCCAACTAATGTTTCTGGTTTTACACACATTTTGCATCAGTGAAATGATTAATCAAATGACATCCATTAATGTTTTAACGTTACACTTGATATTCTAATTGCTTTCCAGGATGGAGAACTTAGCATGTCTGGGGGACCTCAATGATCTTTAGAGCTCTGGCAGCATAATAAGGATCACCTATTAATAGTCACACAACGAATAATACAAAACACAACTGATTTTAAATCAGTCTAAGAGGGGCTCACCTGAAGCAGGGATAACAGTAGTCACTTCTTAGGGTGGTATTAGCAAGGGACTTCCTAATGGCCAGGTGACCCAAATAGCCCAGTTGAGCTCAGCCCAAAACAGAGGTGTGGCAATTGCATGTGGGCTCACTACCTACAATGGCAGGAGTGATGATCAGGGTCAATGCCAATCAGGTGACAGACAAGAATAAGGCATATCAGATATTGGCAAAGGAATCTGGTTCTTGGTATGTTGAATTGAACTCCTCCAGCAGTAAGAAACCAAAGACCACATGGGTCATTGACAGATACCAACAAGATGTATTGTTTGTTTGCATGACACAACTATTCAAGTCAAATCCAGTCGAGTCAAGTGGCTTAATTGTTGTTGGGCACAAAGGGTCGTATGATGGAGGAGTTTAGTGAGGTCATGGAGAATAACATTTAAAAGGTCCTGGCAAACCATTCAACTACATAAGAAAGGTAGGAGACACCAGGACTTTTCTCAGCAAAAAGTGGGGGAATATTGACCTCAATTAGCGGACATCTGCAGAAGTCAGAAACAGCACTCTGAAGAACTCCTCAACCCAACAGATATGCAGTCCTCGGTGGAGACAGGGCCAGAAGCATTGAACCCCATACCTAAGGCCGAGGTGACATTGCTGTGTAAGACACAGAATGATGTGTAGAAAATGGGCACAGTGCCTCTGAATCGGCAGAATTCCCATTTTATTAAGTGGTGGACTAGAGAGTGTGTTCCAATACTGAGGGTTCACACTGTTTGGCCTCCCTAGAAAATCCTTTGTCAGTGTACCGTAATGGTGGCTCCTTCCAAACATCAAACTTCAGATACAGAAGGAGCAGTGCAGAGTCTCTCATGGCCATGGAACAACAGACCAGCCATTTGTTCTTGCAAAGATTTGAATTGTCAAAGAGTTTGTTAATGTTGTGCACATGTGACGTAATGGCAGGACAGTTCCTCCCTCTGTTGTCAATGTCAATGTCAATTTATTTATATAGCACATTTAAAACAACATAGTAATGCTGTGGCCAAAGTGCTTTACAATAATAGAATAAAAGAAAAACAAAATAATTAACATAAAACATAAATAGAAATAAAATATATGAACATAAAATAAAATACATAATAAATAGAAGTAATGTTATATAATCACAAAGAGGAAACCATCAGTATTACTGAAGGTCATGGAATGTACTTGGTACGAGGAACAACCAGAGACAGCTGATCAGAAGATCTAAGCACTCTGGATGGCTGATGTAAAAACACACAGTTCAGATAAATAGGCAGGAGCAAGCCCAGGTAAAGATTTAAAAACTAGCAACAGATTTTAAAATCAATTCGAAAATTGACAGGCAGCCAATGTAAAGAAGCTAAAATAGGAGAAACAAGAGTCATACTTTCTTGCCCCAACCAGAAAGCGAGCGGCAGCATTCTGGACCAACTGTAACCTGTGTATCAGAGATTTGTTAATCCCAGAATACAGCGAGTTGCAGTAATCGAGGCGAGAAAAAATAAACGCAGGAGTAGCTATCTCAAGATCCCTAGAAGATAAAAAGGCTTGATCTTACCTAATAGACGAAGTTGGAAAAAGCAACTCTTGACTACAGAATTTACTTGTTTCTCAAAGAGAGGTTACTATCAAAGATAACACCAAGATTGCGGACTTGAGGTTTGGAAAAGACAGAGAAAGAGCCGAGAAGTCCAAGACCAATTTAGGCTTTAGCTGATGGACCCACTATAAGCACCTCCGTTTTATTTGATTTAGATCAAGAAAATTATTAGCCATCCAGGATCTTAGTTCAGACAGACAGTTGTGGAGTTGATTTGTTGTAGAGTTGCAGACAGGAATATAAACCTGAGTATCATCAGCATAGCAGTGAAAAGAAATGTTAAATTTCCTAAAAATTGCTCCAATAGGGTGACGGTATATAGAGAATAAGATAGGACCCAAAATGGATCCCTGAAGAACATCATATTTAAGAGGAGCAGTAGATGAAGAAGAGGAATTAAAAGTCACTGAAAAGTGTCTACCAGTTAGATATGACCTGAACCAGTTAAGAGCAGCCCCTTTGAGCCCAACAAGATGTTCAAGCCGCAACAGCAATATCTCATGGTCAATGGTGTCAAAGGCAGCGGACAAGTCAAGGAGGAGAAGGACTGCCACATCACCTGAGTCAGTAATAAGACAGATGTTGTTGAACACTTTCAGGTGGCCATTTCAACACTATGATAATGCCTAAAGCCAGATTGGTAGATCTCAAATAAATTATTGGAGTTAAGGTGATCAACCAATTGATTATAAATAATTCTTTCTAGAATTTTAGCCAGAAATGGCAGTTGGGAAATTGGACAAAAATTGGCTAAAACTCCAGGATCTAATTCTGCCTTTTTTTAGACAGGAGCGAACTGCAGCATGTTTAAAAAATGAGGGCACAACCCACTCACTAATAGAACCATTGATGATGGCTAATAAGGGTGGGCCCAACACATCAAAGGCTTCCACTAAGCGACGTGGTGGTACAATATCCAGAGGACTGGGGGCTGGTTTAAGGGGGTCAATAGTTCTTTTTAGCTGTGAAAGTGAGACTAGATCAAAGGATTCTAAGACAATGTCATGATTAACAGTAGGAAGTTCATAGCCCATTTGAACAATGCCATGGCAGATAGTATTGATTTTGCTGACAAAGAATGATAGAAACTGCTCACATGAATGAACAATGCTATTTGATCCCATCGCAGAGTGAGGGTGAATGGCCATTTCCATTTGAAATGGTTGACATTTCAAATATCATTAAAGACAAACGTCCAGCTGTTTGTGAAATTAGGATGTCAGTCTGGATGACAGTAAGATGTTAACAGTGCATTCAGAGTATTTCTTGATCCATTTTTTGGACATGTAAGACTACATGAAGCCATAGACACACAATGTCAGTTTAAACTCTCACACTGACATCTTTTCTTCTTCTCTTTGTAGAACAAGTAAGGAGCTTCTGCTGAGGTTTATTTCGATGACAGATGAGAACAACACAAGCAGGATCATCTCGCTTGGCAGAGCCATTGGCAGTACCATTGATCTGAGTGGCACCCGTCTGTCAGCAGACACCTGCAGATCGCTGGCCATTGTGATCAACTACATTGAAGAGGACTGTGAGGTGGACTTAAGCAAATGCAGCCTTTCTACTGAGTGCATCGAGCGACTGTCTGCATGTCTACACAAAATACGAGACTTGGAGTAAGTGGACCAGCATGCTCTAAAAATGTGCTGTAGATAAAAGTCAAAAGTGTTAAAGGCTAACAAAATCTCCAGTTAAGTCACAAAGGTGTACACATGAGGCCAAGGCCATCCTGGGTAGACTTTTGACTCTGTCAGTAGTGTGTCTTATCTCCTCTCTTGTTCACGATTTTCATTGATTGTCATTGGCACAATTCAAAGGCACAAGTAATGACGCGATAACTCAAGAGTAGTGAAAACTCTAAAATCAAAGTTTTCATTTTGGCCTGTCCCACCTACCGCCTAAAGACATGTCATCCTCTGTGCACGTGATCCCTGTGTTTGCCAGTCACTTTGATCGTTTTATGACACTGTAGAACTACAGAAATGTTTCATAGTATAGATGTCTTGAAAATGTATCCATTGTGTTAACCCCAGACGCACATGTATGTCAGATTCATTCTAGGACTGATTTAAAGTGTGGGTGTCTGGGTGGACACCACTGAGATGGCAAAGCACAGGGTAAAGTCCTCCATGAAACCTTCACAGGAAAGTGAGATAGAGATGGCACTTGTGGGCACATTTTCCCAAGTTAAAATTGAACAACCAATGCTATTCTTTAAAGGAAATTGGTATCCAGTTAGGTGTCTAGAAATCCAGACTCTTTGAGGGTAACTGGGAGCTCAGGGGTTCAAGGAGTTGGTATCGCCTGATGTGTCTGCACTCCAATGAGACCCTCGAAGAACTGAAATGAAGAAAAGTCCACCATACAATGAGCATACTGTATTCTCCCAAATGCACAGATATATGAATATTCCCAGCACCTCTGTATGAGCCACACACTTAGTCTCTTTCAGTAAAACAAAAAAAAGAAGTACAACCTGCACCCTCAATAAAAGAGAATGTAAGAAATGAAATGGCAAACTTCACATTACCACCCAGCCTCCTTATCCACATCCTGAAATGGCTCCTAACTTGTGAGTGCGCTCTTGGGATTGTGACTTCATTCTCTCATCCTCCCTCTTCTGCACGCCCTTTGACTGCTGTCATATTGTTACACGCAACACAAGACCAGTTTGGATGCTGTTATGTGTCAAAGTGGAGTATGACGTGTATTTGTTGGACTCTGGAGACGACTTCACTTGGCCAGCTAAAACAGGACTGGTGTGGTGCTGCGGCATCGCCCACTGCACGGCAGCACTCGGGTCCCAATTTGAAGAGGCTCATACAGGTAGGCGCATGGAACATAATAATAATAATAATAATAATAATACATTTTATTTATATTGCACTTTATATTTTAGCAATCCCAAAGTGCTACAGAGTAAAAAATAGAATAATAAAATAAAAAAAACAGAAGAGTCTATAAAATACTTTAACAAAATTACTTTCTAAAAAGATGAGTTTTTAGGTTTCTCTTAAAGGCCTCAGTCGACTGTGGGGCTCTCAGGTAATCTTGTCTCTCCGGCAAGATGATCGTCTTCCTCTGCTGTCGGAGTAGCTGCGTAAACTCCACATTTCAGTGGCGGCACTCTCTGAGGTGGATACACCTTTTATTGGTCTGGTTGCTTTGATGGCTGTCATACTCGGGGAGCAGCTGTTGCTGTAGCAGATTGGCTTCTTCCGATGGTGTCCAATGTCACTCCTTTGAACAAGCGTATTCTGAAACTCAGATTACGGCACTCCCTGGGTGTCTTGTCTGTTGTCTCAGTGTATTTTATTCACAGCTTCGCTTGGTTGTTGATGGGTGCCCATGGGGTGAGACTCCTCTGGTTATCAGTGACTTCAACACAGTCACTGACAGGGCTGGCTATTAGGATTGTCTCGGTCCCCATAGGTCTGGTGATTGTGGTGAAAGTGGTCCATGTTCCTTGACTTTGCAAAAGGTCAGGGCTGCGAATTGCTGGATCCTGGTTCCAGCGTCTTGAACCGCATCGTTGGACTTGGTACTCCAATACTGGTGGTGCGGTGAAGGAGATCGATCACATCCTCGTGGGTAGACGCTGGATGCTCTTGCAAGACTGCAGGGTCTACAGAAGTGCCCAGTTTGTGAATTCTGACCACAGACTTGTTGTTGCTACTCTGAAGATCCAGCTTAGGTCCAGTAAGTTACCACCTACTAGGAAAATGAGCCTGGACTTGACCAGACTCCAAGACCAGGCTGTTTCTAATGAGTTTGCATGCAGTTTGTGTGAGGAACTTTCAGATTTGGGTGCGACTGCTGATCCTAATGTGATGTGGGAGACCTTCCATGATAAGACCCTGAAGGTTGCTGAGGGTTGTGTTGGTGTTACCGGTGTTCCCAGAAGGAGGTGTTTCATCTTGCAGGGCACCCTGGATGTCATCGAAAGGAGTCGCAGCGCACGGCTCAATGGCAACTCTGGTCTGTACCGGGAACTGAGAAGGATGGCTGTGAGGGCTCTAAGGGCAGATAAAGAGGCGTTTGTTAGAGAAATCTGTGAGCAAGTGACACACCATCTGTGGTCTAGCGACCCACGTCCCGCTTACAGAGGAATCAAAGCATTACGCACATCTGAATCTATTCCTCAGAGAGTCGCAGTCACGGCAGCTGATGGAACGGTCCTTACAGATGACACTGTAGTTGTGACCCGCTGGGCTGGCTACTTTGAGCAGTTGTTCAAAGCTGATCCTCCAGTTAGGACATTGGATATCTCTGGGTCCATGGTTCTTGAGGCTGATCCTCAATTAGCTGTGAACCACCCAATCTCACTGAGATGGCACAGGTGCTTAACCAGTTGAGGGGGGGAAAGGCTGCAGGGATCTGTGTGTTGTCCCTCTAATAGTGAAAATCGTAGCATCTTCAACTCCACCACTTCCAGCTCTGCCTCCCTGTCTTTTTGTCAGTCCCACTGTCTCCAAACCATACAACATAACTGGTCTCATTGCCATTTTATAGACCTTCCTTTAACTCTTGCAGGTACTCTTCTATCACAAATCACTCCTGCCACTCTTCTGTACCCAGTTCACCCTGCCTGCACTCTTTTCTTCACCTCTCTGTCACCCTCTCATTTGCTTTGGAGTGTTGAACCCTAGTATTTAAATTTGTCTGTGTTCATCACCTCTTCTCCTTGCAGTCGCACCCTTCCCTCTAATTTACGCTCATGTACTCCATCTGCTCCTAATGACTTTCATTCCCCTACTCTTCAGCGCGTACTTCCACCTCTCCAGATTCACCACAATCTGCTGTCTACTCTCACTACAGAACACAATGTCATACGTGAGCATCATAGTCCACAGAGACTCCTGTTTGTCCTCATCTGTTAACCCGTCATCCCCAATGCAAGCAGGAAAGGGCTCAGAGCAGATCCTTGATGTAATTCCACTCCCACCTTGACCCAGGCTCTCATTCCTACCCCACATCCCACACTGTCCTCACATATATCCTGCATCACCCTCACATACTTTTCAGCTACTCCCAACTTCTTCATACAGAACCATAAGTCCTCTTTTGGCACCGTGTCATACGCGTTCTCTAAGTCCACAAACACGCAATGCAATTCCTTCTGACCTTCTCTGTAAATCTCCATCAACACTCTTAAATCTGTTGTATTTTTTTCCTGGTATGAAACCATATTGCTACTCACAGATTGCCACTTCTCCTCTCAGCCTGGAATCTATCACTCTTTCCCATACCTTCATGATGTGGCTGCTCCACTTTATTTCCATGTAGTTACTGCAGCTCGGCACATTTCCCTTATTTTTGAAAATTGGTACTGATATGCTTCTTCTCCACTCCTCAGGCACCTTCTTACTTTTCACAATTTTGTTAAATAATCTAGTTAGAAACTCTACTGCCATCTCACGTAAACATCTCCATTTCTCCACTGGTATATCATCTGGGCCAACTGCTTTTACCTTTTCATCCTCATCATAGTCTTGCTGATCTCTGGTCTTTTCTGATTTACTATCTCCACTTTATCTCACCTACACTCTCCCTGATTTCCATCTGCACCATTTATCACCCTGACCTACAGCACAATCTTCCCCACTCAGTCACTCTGTCTGGCCAATCGGTACATTTTCTCCTTCCATATTTTCACTTAACATTGGTGTTTTTCCGGCACACAAAAATCGAATGCTCTTTAATTTATCTGATGCACGTCATAGGTTTGTATTCATATGTGTGCCTCCATTTTGTGGTGATTGCTTTCCGTGTTCTAATCTGACAAGACACGGTCTTGGAAAAAAAAGTCTTTAAACCTACTTGTTTCATGTTTTAATGTTTTGGGGGGATCACCGCACACTGGTAGCAGCAAAGTTTGGTAGATAGTAGCCTCCCTGGCATACAGTACCTGTATGGATACTCACGGGGCATGCTGGGAATTGTATTCCTATCGGATAGCCCTGTTGGGTTCCAGGGGCCCTGAAGGAATTAATGGTTCCCTCCTTCATGGGTCTTCCGCCTAACCTGGAACTGCTTCAGAGGGACAGGGCCATAGAGCTGGCAGTTCTCCTGTGTCCCGGGTAAAGGAAGCATCTCTGCTTGAGTACAAGGGAGTTCGGGTCAGGAGAGGAGCTGGATAACACTCACCTTGAAAGAAAGAAAAGAAAAAGAAAAAAAGAAAGAAAGAAAGAAAGAAAAGAAAGAAAGAAAGAAAGAAAGAAAGAAGAAGAAAGAAAGAAAGAAAGAAAGAATTGTGCCTGTGTTCGTGTTAATGAATGACCCGTGATGATATTTGCACAAGAAATAATTTCTTTAAACCCGGGACTTGTGTTTATGAGATGATGTTGGGGTTTGGGTGCTGCAACACCCCCTGCTGGTCACAACGCTTTGATGGTTTTTCTGTTTTATTCATGAAAGTGTTTCATTTTCAGTCAATGACAAGATTTCTTGGAATTATCAGTATTATGATTTTATTTCTATTTAGTGTATTTATTAGTATATAGTAAGACACTTAACAGGTCAGAGCAGCCTGCAGCCAGCCTATTCATCTGAAAGCTGCTGTAACAACCTGGTAGTGCGAAAGACAGAAGACAGGAATTCATCTCTAAATGCCAATTGCTGTTGAGTGGCCCACAGGTAAATGGGACCACAGGTATCTTCAGTGCTGTTTCTGACTGCCTCACAGGTGTTCATTGGTGCCATGCACTCACAGCTACTTGTCCCTTTTCCCCTTCATGCAAGTCACCCATCTCCACCTAAAATGGAGCCACAGGCACTACATTCCACACTACATCCCTGACTCTCTGAGAGTCGACCCAAGACCAGGGTCCAATCCTAGGCAAGCTGGTGGCCAAACATCAGTGCCATTGGGTTTCAGCAGCCAGGAGTTGCGCCCAATTTAAGTGCTGTGTCTGTGCTCCCCTTACCTGCCGTTCACGGGCTTCTTTATTGTCAGCTTCTTAAGGTATTCCCACCACCTGAAGAGCTTGTCCCCCTGAGGTCTGGACCCAGAGCTTGTTACACTGAGATAAAAACTAATCACTGGGAATGTTTCCTGATTGTTGATGCATAAAAAGGTATTGATGTAAAGCTTAAAGAAACAGAAAAACAGAAAAACACTGTTGGGGTTGCTGATAAAAGATTGTTGTCCTGTACTTGTAATGGAGTCTTGCATGCATCATCTGGTAATCGTTCATTACAGAGATAGTGTAGACTGTCTTTACAAATATTTAGAAAACCCGCATCCTTATATAAATCGCACGTTTTTCCAATTTACTATGAAAAACCCACAGGTTAAATTTGAGAAAAAATTCATAATCACAACTGTGGGCTTATGAGTCCATGAGGACAGCTTTCCAAAATGATAACAGACCTGGGAAAAGGCGAGTGTGGAGGATTACTGCTGGAGTTTTGACCTGAAAAGAGTTTGAAATGCTCCTGGAGAATACTCATGAATTAAATCAAGATTTGACTTTGTGACTCTGAACCGAGTAAGCAGGTTGGAAAATGGATGGATGAATAAATGAATTAGGAAATGACAGTGCGTGACATACCACGACAGTTTAAATGATTGGAATTCAGCTAATAACAGAGACAAGGTGACATTTTGCTAAGGATGCACAAAGAGTTGAAGGTATTGTGAGGTCGTGCCCAGCTGACATGAGGTTGCTAAGGCTAGGGTGCCATATCTGCTGTGTCCGAACACCGTCTGGTAGTCTGATAGTGACAAGTCCACTCCGACTCCCAGCTCCTTCTCATAAGGGATATTTTCAAGTTTCAGACCCTCCATTGCGTATTCAAAGCTAATATTTCTACTTGCACCAGATTTTAAATAAGGCAGATCATTTTGTAAAAAGACTGGTATGGACTGGGGTCTTCATGTGTAAAATGTGCTTATGCTTCAAAATGTACAGAAAAGTCAGGATTTAAAAAAAAATAAACTTGCCTTGAAATTTGGCTTGACATTACAGTGAATTTTAAACATATGTTAGTCTTATGTAGACTTTTGGTGTTGGCAAGCAGCAGGACAATGAAGTGAACAGAAAATCTCGTTTCACTGAGTGTCACTTGGGGATACACTCTGTATCTCTGTGTACCTCCACACCTCTGATTTTGTTTTGTATATTTTATCATATTTAATTCTATTTATCTGTTTATGTTTTGTGTTACATCATATTTTATTGTTTTATATTTTATATCTTTATCGTTTGTTGTGTCACTGCTACTAAGACAAATTCGTAGCACACATTAGTTTACAGATTGGCCTATAAGGTGAGTTCTGCATGATCAAGACCCTGTGCTTCAGGACATCAACAGCAAGTTTCAACCTCTCCATACATTCTATGCAGATTTTTTTTGGTGTTGACATTTTAGTGACTCTAGATGGCAGGACAATGAAGTGAACAGAAAATCTCATTTCTTCGCACATTTCGGTGATGTGTCAGTCACATTCTAACGTTCTTGAACTAATTCTCTCACATGTCCTCTCAATCCAACTGTATTTGACATTAGCAGTAACGCCTAATGCATACACTTAATTGTAATTTCCCTAATGTGTAGCCTATCTATTTTGTCCGCAAAATGGTGGCAAGTGGCAATGACAGTGTTATTAAGAAGTCCACCATCACACACAGCATGTACCCAAAGTCTGCTTCCCGCACCACTGTTTGGTAAAATAAAGGAATCAGGTTTCAGCCAGGCCACCTCACAACAACGTTAGTCAGACACATTTGAGCATCACATAGAAGTTGTATATTAATTGAATTAAAGTGCTTTCATTTTGTGATGGTGCCTTCATTACAACATGTGTGCAGTTTATTGTGTCGATTACATTACAATAATCAGCAATCACCTTTTGATCTCCGCTTGCTCACCTTGACTGTAATGAAATTGGAAGTGTCTGGCTAACAGCTTAATTATTCCCAGAGCTTGAAGAGGGCTGTTATGCACCATTCCTGGTACTTTCCTGCTTTTTCAGCAGATAGTAGATCCGTACTGGCACATTGCGATCTGACCCTTCATGTATTTAAGGAAGACTGAGCCACCAAGTGAGACCCCAACTAACTATAGTTATCTTACAATGCATCACAAAGAGTAACAAGAAACAGACACAAAACAGGACTACTAGCAGTTATTTGGTTTCAGTTCAAGCACTGATTTATACCAACCCATAAAGATGTCATGGTATGGCACAGCTCAGGGATGACTAGGAGGTTCTTGATTGGTCAGCCAGTTCATGTTAAAGTGCCCATCACGAGATACCCTGTGGAAGTTAAAACATGTATCAGAACAGGGATTGTGTGATTTCTTTGTGATGGCCATTGCAACGCAGGCTCCAATTCAACACACAACTCCAAGAGGACAGCTCTACAAAATCTAAATTGACTAATAAGCAAGTCATCATTATGAGCCGGAAAATCATCGCGATCCCTAAAAACTCACTCCTTGCATCACATTTCTGTAAAGTAACACAGAGGTGTGAGACATTGTGATGGCTTGTGCAGTACGGACAACAGCACATGAACATGAACTGCCTCTGCCCCCCGATTTGGGCCAAGATAAGCAGGTGGACATCCCAGTCCCTATCCTTCAGAACATCAACACAATGGAAGTTCAAAGATATTTGGATGTTATACGTTGAATGTCAAGACATTTGCTTGTAGTACAACATTAACATTTACCACTACTTGCCAGA
Source organism: Erpetoichthys calabaricus (assembly GCF_900747795.2). Classification (NCBI taxonomy): domain Eukaryota; kingdom Metazoa; phylum Chordata; class Cladistia; order Polypteriformes; family Polypteridae; genus Erpetoichthys; species Erpetoichthys calabaricus. The sequence goes on along the minus strand of NC_041395.2, from coordinate 1,103,819 downwards.
TGTTTTTTTGTGTGTTCTCCACTCAGCTGCTGTCACTTGCTTCTAATTTTAATTTTATTCATTTATTTGTGACTCACATTGACAGACCATCAAAAAGGTGGTTTCCACCATTTCCATTTCATTCAGTAATATCACCTGTCTACATTCCCTGAAGTTTCAGTTTCTGTGTTCTCCTGTGGTTTGTAGTGAAGGCATTTCTTAGGAACATGATCAAAATTATTTGGTGATTTGATCATGAATATTCAAAAAAGGTGTTTGTGGTTAATGGTGATAGGTGACAAGCGGAGAGCTTTAAGTTGATTTGACATTTATAAAGGAACTGTGGCACATGGTGTACATGCAGTTTAAAAAAAAATCTAATAATTTTTTTGCCTTTGCTGTTTTTGCTTTTCACACATAAGCACATTTTTAAAATGGAATCTAAGCAAGATTTTATACATGAGGCTCCTGGTCCTGTCTCCATAGATGGGGCTTCCCAGGTCATTAAACGTATACCAAGGAAACTAATGCACACAAGTACAACTTATTAATAATAACACAAAACTATAGAAATAATTATTATATATCAAAATGAAATGCAACATGCAAACCGAGTAGACAGAAGAAACATACAACAGAGAGGCAGCTGCTTTCAGTTTGGCTTGAGGTCTCCTGGAGTTTGTTTTACAGGCTTCTGTGTTTCTCATCGGCAACTTCAGTATAACGTCACAGTCGGTTGTACTGCACATCTGTGGGTGAGACAAGGCAACACTACTAGGCCCGAGATTGAGGCTCCTTTGTCTCCTAATTATTTAAAAGCTTGAAAATCTCAACATTTTGCTGACACCACTAGTCATGAGACTGTTGCACAGGCACAATCCACCATGAAGAAGTAGATGTTTAGCTCACTATTCATTTAGTTTTCTCATTTATCTTTGCACAGATAAAGTAGTTTTATAAGAGCAAGCTCCTAACACTAGAACCTCCATGTGCTTTCTCAGTACTTGAATTGCTGAGGATGCGTCAAGTGCTGTCTGAATTCTTTTGTTCTCAGTAATTTCCCATCACCTGATCACAAAGTGCAGATAGCCTAAAACAAGATGAGTGAATGTAAAACTAAATGATTTCCTGGCACCCAGTTCCTGTTTGTATACAATTTCAATTACAATGTTAGCTTATTCAAAAAGTTACAGAAATCCGCTGAAGTATTAAAAAAACAACACGTTAATATGTTTTTCAATCAGATGAGCCTATAAAGTAACAAATGAAGTAGAAAGTATTTTTCTTGTTGTTGCTCTGTATATAAATAGTTTAAATGTACAACGACATTCACGTTTCTGTAGCCAAATGTAAACATTTGTGATTGGCAAGTGGCATGTCAGCTTATTAAAAACCTGTCGGTGTCAGCAGTCCGCACAGATTCTATACCTCTTTCATGAGCAACTCCTGGTTACAAAATGGTTACACTTTACAAAGTTACATTTTGTTTTATGTCTTCTTACCTGGCACTGTCATTCTGCTGGGGGCAAGAGGGACAAAGATGTGCTGTAACATGAGTGTCCATGCCAAGTCCATTATGTACTGCTACCTGCCTTCTCTTTTACTTATGAATTATGTATACAAAATGTGGCCACTGGTCACAGCCAGGTCAAGTAGATTATGACACGGCAACAGACCACCTGTGACTCCCTTCTTTCAGAGTGTAGAGCCCTGTGTTCTGCTCCATCATGTCCATACTAAACTACACAACTGATAAAATATGGAAATATGAGCTTTTTGTACAATGGCCACATAAAAAGAAGAATATAGTGAGTAGCAAATGACAGACTTTGTAGATCATCACTGTGTCTGTTCTTTTTGTTTATGTCAGTGCCAATGCTGTCAGTCGGATGCACGGTCCTGAGAAGGCAGATAATCTTTCTTGACTTCTGCATGACTATGATGAGTGTAGTTGTTGATAACAGCTCTCTGGGCGTGTTGCCTTTTACAAAGAGTGACAGCTCCTGTCCCATTTTGTTAATTTTACTGATAGGTCTTGTTTATTTTGTAAGCAGTGTGTTGGCCAGGGAAGGTAACATGAAAAAAGTGGTCAACTGTGACATTTCTTCTTTGGTTGTGAAAAGCTCAGTGAGTGGCATCACCATAGGCACTCACAGATCTTCACAGTCTCACTCCTGGTAGTCATATGAGATGTTTCATCAAATAAGGAAAAGCATTACAATATATTTTTGATATTTACATCAGTAGCAGCTGTTTTAGTTCATATTCTGGATCAAACTGAGATTCTGGCTTGGGATCGAATAACATGGCTAAAGTGGCTTGTAACTTGTACATAGAAGTCATGTGAAGAACATTGTGATGTTATTTAAGTTGAGTTTAAAGACTTTTTTTAGCTAATTGAAATAGCTGTAGTTCTGATTATGATCGTATTCATCACACATAGTGAAATATTGCCAGTGACTATAAGTGATATGTTGTTGGTGATTATTATTTTGTCACCAGGAGTAGAAAGAGAGAGACAGTGACTCCTATGTGAGTAGCAATGTCTAATAACCTCAAAAATGGAGGCTAGATTTTTCAAGGTAAAGAGAACGCACAAATGTTCAGGCCTGTCTTTACATGCAAAAGTGCGATGCCAGGAGAGAGAAACAGTGATTCACACCTGAGTACTAGCGCACTATTGCATTTTTTGCAGAGGTAATAAGAAGAAAAATATTATTAACCTCCTCTTCTGAATGGAATTCTACAGTTGAAACAACAGTAGCTGCAGTGTAAACATTTAGGAAAAGTCAAGGAAGGACAGGCACATTACATTCACACTGATGAAATAATTAGAAATGGAAGAACTCAACATTCATTAGCATTGTTAACAGTACTCCTAGTGTCAGCGATGATGTACAATACTTTGATTTGTGTGTCTTGGTTTTGGGTTCAAAAGAAGAATTGTGTTTGTTGACTTTGTCTTGTTAGCCTTTGTTCATGTCCATGGTGTGGCATTGTCCTTCAACAGTTCACGTTGAGTGTAAGACTCCTTGTCATGTCCTTGTCAGCTTTTTAATGAAAATCACAAATGTTTCTGCCACAAGACTTTATGCTCAGATAACCTCCTTGAAGTAAGCCTTCTTTCCCTGGTCTGTGCTTATTGACTGCCATGGAGGAGTGTATCTTTGTAAGCTAGTGATCCTCTCCACACACTAGTTAGAGAGATCTGAGAGTGTCCAGGTCCTAAGAGAGGAGCTTTCAGGTCCAAAGAGACTGCAGAGATGTGTGGGCCTTGTTTTCAATGGAAGCTGTAGCTTCTGCTGATGGGTAAAGTCCACCTCCAGCTACAGTCCATGCCTGCTTATAGGTGCTTGTGTCTTCTCATCAGAGTAAGGAAGATTTCAGCGTGTTGTTACAAAGATGGATGTCCTTTTAGGTGTGTTTTAGAATGGCAGTGAATCTGCTGAGCTTTCTCTTTATCTTTGACCAACACATCAGATCAAACTCAGAGAAAGCAAGTTGAACAATTGTTGGCTAACAGGATAGCTGCCATGCAGTTACGCTACTTGATGTAGATGATCTGGTGGTTATTAAGATTAAAAAGTCACCCCACTAGATTAAGACCAATGTGCAAACTTGTAGTCACACAGGACTGGCTACTTAAAAATGATCCAAAACGCGGATGTTTATTCTTCATTTACTAGCAGACACTGTTGTCTGGGTGTTAAAATGGAGTTTTCAGTTTGTTTGTCTTCTTTTCATTGTAGTGTTTCAAACAACAATCTAAATGATGAAGCCACTCAAATACTTGCATCGACTCTCAGCCAAGGGGACTCACTCCACGTCATTGAGTAAGTGTCACATCCTTCTGATTTGTTTTTATTGTGTGTGACTTTTTCATTATCACTGACACTTTTCCTCCTTTTTCAGCCTGAGCAGCAACAACATCACGGATGCTGGAGCAGCAAAAATTCACGACGCTCTGAATGGCAAATCCAATCTGAAAGTTGTGAGGTAAAAATCTTTTATTTTTTCTTTTCGACTGACTTGTGAATAAGCAGAGTAACTCCTTTCCAGTCCAAATGGAGAATCACAAAAGATCAGAAATAAAACTTGTTTGTAAGCATTTAGGTCTCTTCATGTGTGCAGTCATCGTGTGTCTCTCTCGGTCAGCTATGCCTTTCTTTGAATGAAGGAATATATCATGTTTTATCTAATATTAGTGCTTACTGATTGATCGTTTAAAAAGCCATCCAGAGATGAGAGAGACATTAAGACTGATTCTGACGTCTCTGCAGGTGTCCATGGCCTGCCTGGTGAGGAGTCTCTTCACCTTCCATTCTCTCCCCGCATCTACCAATGACTTCACCTCAGCGATCCATGTCTAGAATTGCTGGTTTGCTGAGGGGCCTCGTGTTAAAAAGATGTAAAGTGTGGTATTGTAAGGCAACGAGTCAGCAGGAGAGCTCATGTTCTGACAACAAAGCAAAACTTAAAGGAATCAGGGTGATATGAGATTTTAGGGGACACAGCCTCACCTTAAGACCCCTGTGGATTGTTACTTTGTCAAGGCAGACACAATCTGTCATCTTAATGACATCTCTTACAGTAAATTCACACATGGATGTTCAGTTATGAATTGTACATCAGACAACACATCTCAAGATTAAAATGATACAAAATACATCAGGGAATTGGACTTAATGGTGAGTAATGCCATTTGGAGCCTTCCTCGCTAAGACATACAGTTTGCTCTAAATAAAAATGTTTTTGGCAATGATAAGTTCTTATTTGCCTGACAGCGTCAGATTTATGATCAGCGTAAATCCTATTAGATCTGCGTTTGGGTTATGGTGGAAGGACTATCAGGCGCTAAACTCCTGCATTTATTGTTAGTATAATGACTAATTCTGCACAATCTAAAAGGCTACTATTGAACCCTCCATATCTCACTGGGAAAAATTTACATTTATTTCCTACAACTGTTTAGCAGGAAAAATTTAGCAGGATTTCATGAATGTCATTTCAAATAAGTCTTCGGCGTCCCTGCCAATTATTCTGCTAAACTCTAATTGTTCTAATCAACATGAAGATGTAACGAGGCTTCTAGTCTGAACAGAGCAGGTTTGTATTTAGTGCCAGTAGCTTATGTGCAGTGACGTGCAGTGACATTTCACAAGTCACCAGTCACAGCGTCTTCCCTGTTAGCTGTTTGATTTATTTTCAAATGGCTGGAGGTTTGTTCTGAATTCAGACCTTTAACTCGCTCCTTATGTCTCACTTTCTCATTTCAGAATCTACAATAATAAAATATCAAACCGTGCCATCTTTGGGAAGGACCCTCGCTATGAGATCTGATGACTGAAGACTGCTGTATTGGGGTGACAAAGAGAGTTTTTTTTACAGTTTGTTAAATAAGACTTGTAAAATTTAAATTTGTGTGAAAGAAAGACAGGGTTTTTGAGATTCAGCTTGTAATTGAATAAAATATGTAAACGGGAATGTGGCGCTCATAAGGAGAGGCTAATACTACATTAATAATGTAAGTAACAGGAGATGAACATGGTGGGCTGGCTTAGGCAGCATGTTAGTCAAATCAAATCAAAATCTTTATTGTCATTGTAGCAATGAGACATTGTACAACGAAATTTAGGTGCAATTTTAATATGCAAAAATAAAATAAAAACAAAATACAATTACTCAAGTTAAACTAAAGTTATCCATTCATACATACGTCATATTGCACTTGTCCCTTAGCCAATGTTGACTTAGAGCTGTATTGTAAACATGAGAGTGTATTATATTATAAACATGAAGGTGCACTCGGTCAGACTGACCACTTAGCAGCATTCAGCATGGTAATGGCTGAAGGATAGAAACTGTTTCTCAGTCTATTTGTCTTAGTCTTTATGGATCTCAAACAATGCATGTCCTGGGTGTGATGGGTCCTGAAGAATTTTCTTGACGTTCCTGAGACAACAGGAGCTATGTAGTTCTTCTAGTGAGGGAAGAGGACAGCCGACTATCCGCTGGGTGACCTTAATGACCCTGTGGAGCTCTTTCCTCTGTGCTACTGTGCACCTGGAAAGCCACGCACAGAGATAGTAGACCAGGATGCTCTCTACTGTGCAGCAGTAAAAGGACACCAGAAGTTTCTCAGGGATGTTGTATTCCTGAGACCCATCATGAAGTAAAGTCTCTTTTGGGCCTTCTTCACTACCTCAGCTGTGTGTGTTCCCGAGGTCAAGTCCTCCGTAATGGTGACTCCCAAGAAGCAGAAGTCTGAGACCCTCTCCACACAGTCCCCATTGATGATGAGTGCCTGGATGTTGTCTGCCTTCTTCCTGAAGTCCACGATGAGCTCCTTGGTCTTGGCTATATTTAGGAGCAAGTTGTTGTTCCTACACCACATTTTCAGCTGCTCCACCTCATCCCTGTAGATGAACTTATCACCCCCAGAGATGAGCCCTACTATCGTGGTATCATCAGCAAACTTAACAATTGTGTTAGTGTGGTGGGCAGGAGTGCAGTCATGGGTGTAAAGAGTATAGAGCAGGGGGCTCAGCACACAGCCCTGTTGGGAGCCAGTGCTGAGGCTGATGGGTATGGAGAAGTAGGGGCCCACTCTAAGCCTCTGAGTGCGATCATTCAGGAAGTCCTTGATCCGAAGGCAGGTGGAGTGTGGAAGTCCTATGTCTGACAGTTTGGTCACCAGTCTGTGGGATAAGATGGTATTAAAGGCAGAGCTGAAGTTTATAAAGAGCAGCCCTGCATAGTTCCCCTGCTGCTCCAGGTGGGACAGAACAGCATGGAGAACAGTGGCCACAGCGTCCTCCGTAGACCTGTTTGGTCTGTAGGCAAACTGGTGCAGATCAAGCATGGGAGGAATGAATGACATGATGTGGTTCTTGATGAGCTTCTCGAAGCACTTCATAACCACAGGGGTCAGTGCAACTGGCCTGTAGTCATTAAGACTGATGATAGTCTGTTTCTTGGCCAGAGGCACTATGACAGGATTTCAGGAAGGATGGCACAGTGGACTGAGACAGAGACTGGTTGAATATCCTGGTGAAGATCCCAGCCAGTTGGTCTACACAGTCTTTCAGCACATGTCCTGAGATGCTGTCAGGTCCAGCTGCCTTCCGTAGGTTGACAGCCCGCAGCGTGCGACTCACCTCGTGCTTCCCCACTGTGAAGATGGGGCCGTTGTTGGTTTCTGGATGGAGTCTGTTTGTCTCTGGTGGATTCACTTCAAACCGGGCAAAGTAGTGGTTCAGTTCCTCAACCAGTGATAAATCACCTCCCACAGCTCCAGGACTGGTCCTGTAGTTGGTCATATGCTGGACACCCATTCACACTTGCCTGCCATTGTTGCTGTCCAGGTGTTCCTCGACCTTCCTTTTATAATCTAACTTGGCCTCTCGGATGCCCGTCTTTAGACTGGCACGGGCTGTGCTGTAGAGGACCTTGTCACCAGACCTGAAGGCAGTGTTCCTCTCTTTCAGCAGTCTCTGGACTTCCCTGGTTATCCAGGGTTTCTGATTGGGGTATATCCGGATACGTTTATCCACTGTGACAATGTCTGTGCAGTTCTTAATATAACACAGTATGCTGTCACTAAACACTTCAAGGTCTGGTTGTTCAAAGATGTCCCAGTTGGTCCTACTGAAACAGTCCTGCAGCTGCTGAGAGGCTCCATCTGGCCAAGTTTTAACTGTCCTTGTGCTGTTACGGGCAGTTTTACTGAGTGGGATGTATGCCGGAATTAAAAACGGTGACATGTGGTCAGAGTGGCCCAGGTGAGGTAGCGGTGTAGCCCTGTAGCCCTGTTTAATGTTTCTGTAGACTTTATCCAAAGTGTTAGCTCCTCTGGTGGCACACTTGACGTGCTGATGGAATTTAGGGAGCACAGGTTTTAAATCCACATGGTTAAAGTCCCCAGCAACGATATACACAGCATCAGGGTGCTTGGTCAGCTGACTGCTAATACTGCGGTGTAAAAGTTCAATAGCTGAGTTTGCATTAGCGTCCAGTGCTGTGTAAACAGCGGTAATCATGACCACAGTAAACTCTCTAGGGAGATAAATGGGTCTGCGTCTAACAGTCACATACTCCAGGTTCGGGGAGCAGTGACTGTATTTGTACACCAGTTGTTTTATACGTACACACACAGCCCCCCTCCTCTGCTCTTACTGGAGTCACTGGTCCTGTCATGGCGCTGTGCAGTGAAGCCTGTTAGCTGCATGGCAGAGTCCAGGATCAATGAGTGAAGCCAGGATTCCGTGATCAACAGAATGCAACTGTTCTTTACGATGTTATTTGTTGCCACCTGTAGCCTCAGTTCATCAATTTTGTTGATGAGAGATCTGGAATTGGTGAAAAAAACACTGGGGAGCGGTGGTTTAACCGGCTGTCTGCTTGCTAACGTGCCAGCCCTGCAGCCTCGTTTTTGTTTTCTCTCTCTGTGCCGCCTCCGTCACCTGCCCGTGGGAATGATAATCCACGGAGAACCGGGACTCCTCGCTATGTCTACCAGAATGTTGTGGGAGCGGAGAAACTCTAGTGAAACACTCCCCTCACTGCACACTCCGATCTTGAGAAGTTCCTGTTGGCTGTAGATGTTATTGGCTCAACAAGATGCAGGTAAAACAAGTAGTAATACTAGCACACACATGCACACTAAACACTGAAACGAAGAGCACCCAGCTGCTGCACAAGTCTTTCCGCTGTAAATCACATCTTAAGAAGATCAGCAATAAGCAATTGGGACACGTCATTCTGTAGAAATGTGTGACAATGATCAGAGTGTCCTCACTGAGCCATACAGTACGAGTCTCAGATCATTGACAGGTTATCAGTTGTCTGATTTCAACTGAAGTTACAAGACTTGCTGTATCATGCTGGTTTCCACAGATTTTCCAGTAGAGCCACTCCAGATTGGACATTCGATGATAAAGAGTTAAAGACATGAGAGAGACGGTGCTTGGGATGGATTGGAGACATCGAGCTTTTAGTAGATGAAAGGAGCAGTGTTTGACATCATCAGCGTGCTTGACACCTGCTAATAGCGTCTCTACATTCACAAGCATCACACCTGCATATAAGAAAAAAAGGCTGAGGACATCATGTTGTCATGAAAAGACCCCAACATAATGGGGGTACCCTGTCATTTAAAAGAGCTTCACAACTTTCAAGAGAATCCCAGCTGGCATAAAAGACTCTGTAACTGCTCAAGGCAGACCACCTGACCATGAAGCTTGCTGTATGGACATTGATTTGAATTGTTCAGTTTGTGTGTTTCATTTTGTAACGCCTGGTATTTGTCTGTTATCTCTGTAGAATATACAGTACTGAACGTAGAAGTTCAAGTTAATTAAGTCTGTTAGTGCCTCACTGTGTTCAGTGGCATTAACAGCTGCTGAAGTCTTTAGGGGTCTCTTTCCTCCCTAAGTATAGACCCTGTGTTATCGTGATATTTCCCTCTACTTATCCTTTACCTAGGAGTAAGTGTACTCATCAGGTTTGTTACTGGGTTGGTCTACTGTCGCACCTTAAGATTAACACACACATGCACACAGAACCTCAACAGTGCCCTATGAATGACACACACACAGCTGGTTAACCAGCAGAGGGGAAGCAGCATCAGTTCTCATAATGACATTATCAGCACCTACAGGCTTTTGGACTTGGCAAGTTGTGAACATTAAACCCAAATTTCCAATGAATTTCAAAAAACAGAAATAAAACGGACACTAATCTGTGTCCACAATTAAAATGTAACAAATCCTGTCCCATTAAGTGCCCCTTCTACCCTTTTGAACCACAGCCCACCAAAATGTCTGCACTTCACTGTCACCCAGCCGACTCTTGCATACTTTTGGCATTTGGCTACAATGTCTCCAGAGTTAAGATCAAACACAGTTTTTCATTAAATCGCTGTTCTCATCCTTATGAGTTACTTTTTTTCTCCAGGATCGTCCTGTTTTTCTGAACTGCCCCTGTAATGTGCTCTTCTCTCTAGTGCTAAATTTATAGCTTCTTGCAAAATATTTTCTATGGTGTGATTTCCTAATTCATCTTTAATTTCAGATGATAACATCCTCGGTTAAATGAAGAGATACCAACACATCAGCCCACATCAGCCACCACTGTTTAAAGGTCACTTCATCATGACTTACTCTTTTATTATTCTGATTAAATTGACAGCTACCTCAGAACAGACAGGAATATCAAAAACTCTTTCTAAACCTCTTAATAAAATAATCTCAAGAGGAAAAAAGCAAGATGGATGATTTGCATCGTATCTTATGAACACCCATTCAAGTGGCTTACAATGCAGAAGTGGAACAATAAAAGTTATCTTTGTCCTGACGTTCAGGTGTGTTGTGGATTGCTGATCAAATATCAGGGATGCCATGAAATCACCGGAGAATCCTGAGGGATGAGGCCTTGTTGGCTCTTTGTGACCACTACAGTAACCTTCTGTTTTTTTTTACTGTTGTTTGTTAAATCCATCAAGTCACCGTTGAAATGAAGGCAGCACATCACTACACGTGACTTTTTAGTTCTCTGACATGATTTTGTACATGCTTCAATTTTACAATTTCATTTTAGAGCTACTCATTTTGAGAAGGTCCAGGATTCTGTTGTGTCTTACACAGGATGAGACAGGACTAGGAGATGAACTGGACAAAATTCAGAGTCAGAAATACCAGCAAGGGTCGATACCAGTGTCAAAATAATACAAACCACTAAGCCCAATAAACAATCCAAACCTACAAAAGCAAGGAGACCCAGCAGAGGTTCTAAACCGTTGTCTTCTCACACAACAGCTTGTTGGGTTTCAACCAGGGTTTTTTCTACTGATTTGTCGTTTCATTAATTATTACTTTGCTATTCTTTTTGCTTATAAATGTGTATTCCATGACTTATTTTGGAACATTTAGTCTTATTTTGAACTTTAAAACCAGTTTACCCATTCTTGGGCCTAGTCAGGAAAAGCCTATGGGTAGCAGTTGGTAGTAAGCTGGACTGGGTGAGCTCTTCTTCTTGGCTGGCCAGTGGCCTAGTGTGACAGGAGTATCTCACTCACACTTGAACAAACAGAGTTCTGCAGATCACTGAAGAACTGCAGAAGAAGAGAAGAGCTGATAATTTAACAGCAGAGGAAAAACAATCAAATTCATCTGAAAACAAAAATTCCAGTTGGGGTAAAATCTGACACTAAACTTAGAAAGGAGTGTTGATCAAAGTGATGTTGGTCATCAAGCTAATAGTGAAAGCCTGAACACGAGTGTCTCTCTGCCAACCAGCTGAACTCTGAAGACACAGAAGCGCTAAGGGTGGAATGAGCCCTAAACAGAAGTCCTATCTGTTCTCTGCTTGTTGTTAGCATGTTTATGTGTTGCATGTACTGCAGAATGTACAGCTAAGGTTTTCTTGCCAACAATGCAGACAGTTTCAATTGATAAAAATATATAGTTAAGGTTAGACTTGTTAGGAAATATGAATTTGTTGAAGGACCATACTAGAAACCTGATAGCTATTAGGCAAAATTGGTTTGACTCGGTTTGTTTAGACAATTCGGTCATTTCAGATTTGGGCTCAGGCTCTGCAGGCCCCACTGTAGTCAGTGCACTGCCAAAGTCAGCAGCACCAATTCAGCCTCAGGGTAAGTGGGTAACGGTGAGATGGGGACTAGGAAGTCAAAATTTAGTCTCTCAGCACCCAAGCCACCAAATAGGACCCAGAACACATACTCAGTTGTGCATCTGTTGAGGCTGACAACAAAGTGCTCATAATTAGTGTCTCCATAATGTGGAATGTTAGACTTCTAAATTATGTTAATCCAGCAGTTCAAGTTAAATGCCTCACAGGGGAGAAGACATTAAGGCTAAATTAGACTTTCTGGCTGAGGGTATCTAACTTACCATGTTGGCACAAATGCTTTCTGGCAGTCTGAGATATTAAAGAGGATCTTCGTATCTTTATGCACCAAAGCAAAAAGAAAATGGCAGAACTTAATTAAGATTATTTAGAGGCGATCTAGCAGATTACATTTATTTCATTACTGGTTAGAGACCTGGTGGATCTTTCATGTTATCCCAAAATATGGCAGCAAAACTGCATGGCTGACTGACCAGAGCACCATTTTAAATTGCAGGCTATTGTTTACCCCCCAGCCCCCATTACCCTTACTGTGCAGCTGCCGAGCTCTGTCACTTAAAACAAACACAGCAGTGATATGAGCTGTAGGTCGGCACGGTGGCCCAGTGGTAGCGCTGCTGCCTCGCAGTTAGGAGACCTGGGTTCACTTCTCAGGTCCTCCCTGTGTGGAGTTTGCATGTTCTCCATGTCTATGTGGGTTTCCTCCCACAGTCCAAAGACATGCAGGTTAGGTGCATTGATGATCCTAAATTGTCCCTAGTGTGTGCTTGGTGTGTGTGTGTGCCCTGCGGTGGGCTGCCCCGGGGTTTGTGTCCTGCCTTACGCCCTGTGCTGGCTGGGATTGGCTCCAGCAGACCCCCATGACCCTGTAGTTAGGATATAGCAGGTTGGATAATGGATGGATGGAAGCCATTACTGAAGGAAATAGAGAAGATAAGGCACAAAAGTGAAAACAACTAAGACGTTGTTATAGTCACCTTTACAGGTAAGTATTGTTGAAATGACATGCTTGTGTTAACGTTGATTCTCCTAAAGCAATTGTTAATAAGGAATAAACACATGGTGTACACAAAAATAGGAACAGTAATAATTATTTATTTATTATTTTTCACCCTTAATAGTGAGTGAACGTGATGTGAGTGCATTTGGTTTGGGGGCAGTTCTCTCTCAGTGCTTAGAGGGGGAAGAACACCCCATTACATTTCTGAGCATAAAAGTGCTTCCCTGGGAGCGTCATTACTCGACTATCGAGAAGAAATGTCAGGTGATTAAGTGGGGTAGGCAGTTTACCTTGGTGACAGACACATTCCACTCCAATGGCTCTGCTGGCTGTAAGATATGAACTCCCGGCTCACTAGATGGTTTATTAGCTTGCAGCCATTTCATTTTGATGTCCGCCGTTGGCCCGGTTCTGAGCTCCAGTCTGATGTCTTCTCATGGCTGGCTGAGTTCAACTTAGATGATCACTTAGTTTGCATTGGTGTGAACAAAGCTGAGGGTGGTGGGTGTGACCCCAGGGCCCCCAAAACATCGCCCCAACGGCACTTTACAAACCCCCAACAACACTGTCTGCTGAAACTCAGTTCAACAGCAGGTTCACAGGCACACCATGTAATGTGTCTGTCGCCCAATTAGGACCGGCCATGACCTGTCCTTGTGGTGTTTTCTTTTCTTTCTGTTTTTTTCCTCCTCCAGACTGAGCCTGATCCAGCTGCTGATTGGCAGTTGCTGAACCTACCTGATGAGGAAGGCTATCTGTTCTTTTAATTTGAAGAAGGAAGCTAATGCAGGATGAACAACAATGTTGTTTTGCGTGAACTTCCGTTTGAATAAAAGGCTGAGACTGTTCCTATCATTACTTCAATAAAGCTGATTTGCTTGCAAACCTGGACTCGCCTCCTTCTCTCTCGTGCAAGTTTGGGACACACACATCACAATTATGTACAGTTCTCAAAAAGATGAAGGGAACACTTAATCATCACACTCTCACACCAAGTCACTTAACCTTTAGGGATATCATTCTGTCCAAGGATTGTTAATCAACTTCACCTGCTTTGGTGCAAATGAAAGTGACAACAGGCGCACTGTAGAGGCAACAGTTAGACGTCCCCAAGAAGGGAATGGTGGCCACAGACAGTTTCTCTTTCCTTATACTTCCTGACTGATTCTTCTCTAGTTTTGTGTTTTGCTGGTGTCCTTGTCATTACTTGTAGCATGAGGTGGTATCTTCAGCTCTTCCAGGAAGACACTTCCATACATGCCCTCGCAAGATGGTTTGCTGTGTCTGCATGCACAGTCTCAAAAGTATGGAGGAGTATACCAGGAGATCACACACCTGTGATCACAGATTGTATTCCTTGTTGATCAAATCCCTAACCCGATGGTGACTGACACCTGATAGATATAGCACTCAATCCTCCAAAAGGCCATCACACAATCAGCTCTTCTGCTGACCTAAACCCTGCTGCCCTTTTCTCTCCCCTATTTCACTTCATTTATTACCCCTGTCCTCGCTGTCTGACTTCACATGTCTCTTTGGTCACTCAGGTCCACATCACATCTGCACATTGGCAGCCATTCAGACTCTACAATCTAGTAACCATGTTGTCTTGATGATTATATTGCTTAAAGTCATCTCGTGCTGATCTTGGCTCTCTTAGAGATCCACATTAGAGATCAGACCGTAAAATGGAAACATCAGTCAGCAGTGTGGACAGCAAGCTGGTGGACACAGTTAAGTTAGGAGTGGCCAAGCATTCACATACAGTAGTGGGCAGTTTAATCTTAGATTTTGGTTTCCTGCTTTAGTTTGTTAGTAGCAGAAGGTCCATTTCAGATTTCCAAACCTGCATTTTCTTTTTACTGGTAAACTTGTTTTTTAGTTACAGAAGTAACCCATTAAATAGCAGAGCACTTTTCAAATTAAACACTTCAGGATTAAACAATATAACTGAGTGTCACTAATTAATAATCAACAGCATTATGAGCTGATTAAACCAGACTGATAAACTTCAACAGAAACAGGGAGACACGTCACATTTTTCTAATATTCAAATATACACGTGTGATGACCAAAGGGCGTCCGCTTCATTCTGAGGGACTGAGGCTCACATCCAGTGGTGACTCGTAGCTAAAATTAGTGGGGGTGCTGCTCCAGAAAATTTTTAGCCTTTATTTTAAAATTGTGTAAAAGGAAACAAACATGTATAAAAAGAAAATTTATTCCGAAACCAAAAAAAAAAATGAATCAGATAGAATAGCTGGAAGCAGGATAATAATCTAATTCAACACTTTATCACATTCAAGAATATGGTACACGGTTTTTAAGCATAACACACACGGAGTAAATAAAAAAAACACTACATTCCACCAGCACACCAGGGTCAGCACTGCGGGAGTGACGGTGGTCTCTCTCCCTCGCAGCCTCGCGTGCAGCTTCTTATGTGCGCATGCACACAACAGCCAAACACCACGCCGCTGGAACTGTGAAGCGCACAGTTCCATGCAAAGATTTTGTATCTTTTTCATAAACTGGGGGATGGCTACTGACATTAAGCTTAAGGATTATATATTGTACAAATATAAAGAAAGAATTAAAGAAAAAAGGACTCATTATATTAAATGTTATCGATAATATCAAGTGGAAATAGGGGGTGCTGCAGTTCCACAGTGCCTATACATAAGCCGCCACTGCTCACATCACCAGGCCATCACCACACAGTTACTCTCTACTGATAAGGCAGGTCCTGTGACAGAAGTGACAATGTCTGCCACGGTAACCCAGCAGCTCTTCACTTCACGTAGGACTGAAGCCTCTAGAAAGTCAAACTCTGTTATAAGTTTTGCTTGGACACAAAAACATAATGACACCCCCCTGGCACTTGATGACTAAAGCCTTTATAGACACTTGGCACACTCTGATCACCTCATTTCTCTTGAGCTCTCCGTCTGAACTTTTAATGTCTGACTTCTCTGAGTAAGAGGACCTGAAGACTGTCTGTGGTGAAGAAGAACAGCCAAGAAATAAAGCGAGAGCTGGTAAGTCTACCAAAAAAGTCTTTAATCACAGCTGAACCCAATATGTCCCAGTGTGTAATGTGGACATTGAGGGGTGATTCAGCAGTTTACTTTGTATTTTATGAGCTGCATGTCACTTTGTGTCACTTTTGGATGACACCGTTTTGTTCATTATTGGACAGTGAGTTGATCTAAGATTGCAAAGGCCTTCTTAACAGTGGCCATTTTTCATTCATTCATTCATTCATTTATTAATTTTATTTATAAGGCACTTTACTTTTGTAGTAAACTTCAAAGTACTACATAAAAAAATTAAACAAAGACACAACAACATAAAAACAAAGATAAAACAAAAATTAGAGGCAATTTGTTAATAAGCTTTCCGAAATAGAGAAGTCTTTAGCTATTTTTTACAATCTGCTGTCTTCTCAGGTTATCTGGTAGGACATTCCAGAGCCGCAGAGCATCGACTACAAAGGCTCGGTCACCCATTGTACGAAGTTTGGTCACAGGGGGGAGCGAAGGCGGTAGGTTTCTTGTAGTGGATTGTAATATAAGAAGTTCCTTAAGGTATTGTGGAGCATTTCCTTGGACACACTGCTGAGTGAGCAAACAAAGTTTGTTTGAATAGGGAGCCAATGAAGTGACCGAAGGATTGGTGAGATGTGTTCACATTTCCGCACCCTCATCAGGATCCTTGCAGCACTATTTTGGATTTGTTGGAGCTTTTGAAGGCTCTTGTTGGATATCCCGATGAGGAGTGCATTATAAATAGTCCAGCCTGGAGGAGACAAAGGCATGAACCGGCTTTTCAGCATCACAAAGGGAGAGGCAGGGACGGAGTTTGGCTATGTTTCGAAGATGAAGGAATTCAATTTTACAGAGGTGATGGACATGAGTATCAAATGGCAGATGGGGGTCTAATTTGACACCCAAATTAGTAACAGAAGGGGATTGGACAATGGTATGACCAGAAAAAGAAATACAATTTACGGAGGAATGAAGTTGATGGGGGGTACCAATTAAAAGAGCTTCAGTTTTGGTGCTGTTCGTCTTAAGAAAGTTCTTGGACATCCAAGCCTCAATCTCATCCAAGTAGGAGGAAAGAGCTGATGGAGGGGTAACAGAAGTCAAATCCAATCTCACATAGAGCTGCATATCATTGGCATAACAGTGTAATGAAACTCCATGTCTGCGGATGATGTGACCCGGGGGTAGCATATAGATATTAAAAAGGGTCGGCCCAAGGACTGATCTTTGTGGGAGCCAGCAGATGACAGTGTGGTTACAAGATTTAGCATCCACCAGGGCCACATACTCAGCCCTATCTGTAAGACAGGACTCAAACCACTCCAAAGGAATGCCAGAAATTCCAATTATATGGTGAAGACAATGGAGGAGAACATTATGATCTACTTTATCAAGTGCAGCTGTGAGATTCAGAAGGATAAGGAGTGATGGAGAGCCCTGGTCAGTGACCATCAGGAGGTCATTGGTGACTCTGACCAGGACTGTCTCTGTACAGTGCGAAGATCGGAAACCAGATTGAAAGTTTTCAAATAGATTGAATTTTTTGAGGTGATCCTGATGCTGGGCGGCAAGGTGGCGCAGTGGTAGCGCTGCTGCCTCACAGTAAGGAGACCCATCTGGGTTCGCTTCCCAGGTCCTCCCTGTGTGGAGTTTGCATGTTCTCCCCGTGTCTATGTGGGTTTCCTCCCACAGTCCAAAGACATGCAGGTGAGGTGCATTGGTGATCCTAAATTGTTCCTAGTGTGTGCTTGGTATGTGTGTGTGTGTGTGTGTGTGTGTGTGCCCTGCGGTGGGCTGGCGCCCTGCCCGGGGTTTGTTCCCTGCCTTGCGCCCTGTGTTGGCTGGGATTGGCTCCAGCAGACTCCCGTAACCCTGAAGTTAGGATATAGCGGGTTGGATAATGGATGGATCCTGATGCTGGACCAAAACAACCTTTTCTAAAACCTTACACCAAAATGGAAGGTTGGAGATCGGACGATAGTTTGCTAACACTCCAGGATCCAAAGAGTATTTTTTTAAATGAGGTCTAATTATTGCAGTTTTCAAAGCCAGTGGGACTAAGCTGCTCTGAAGAGAGTGATTAATGATAACAGCAATGAGAAGGCTTATGTTCGATACATTAGCTTTTACCAGAGGAGTAGAAAGGGGTCCAAAGAACACGTGGAAGGCCTAATCCTCTGGATGATGCTCTCAACTTCTTTACCTGTAGTACAAAAGAACTGGGAGAGGCAGCCCAATTGGCTTTGATATGGAAACATCCAGTTATGGAGGGCTGGAAACAGACAATGAGGAGCAGATGGTGTCTACCTTAGAGGTGTAATGTTCAATAAAATTATTACAGGCATAAGTATGAGGATTGAGTAAATGATTTATCACAGAAAAAAATTGTTTGGAGTTTCCAGGACTGTTATTAATTAAATTTGAGTATTATTGAGATCTGGTGGTGGTCAGTGCTCTAGAGTAGTTTTCTTGGTGTTCCTGATAGGCTAATTTGTGGACCATTAAACTGGTTGCAACAAAACGCTGCTCGAGGGCTCGCCCAGTTGCTTTAATCTGTCGAAGCTCACCTGTAACCACGGGAAAGATTTTACAAAAGAGACCACTCATGATTTAACTGGGGTATGGGTCTCAAGGATGTTCTGGAGCCCATTGTTGTAATAATCAACTAATTCATTGACAGAAGAAAGGTGGGGAGCAATGGAGAAGTTCTTAATGTCAGCATTTAAATCATTCAAATTTATTTTTTTCAGGCTCCTGAAGCGGATACAGCACTGTGGTTAGAATATAGTGAATATGTAGGTAAATCCATTGAGACAATGAGTGATCAGAGACACCCAAATCAAGTACTTGGAGGTCAGAGATACGGACTGAGTCAGTAATGACTAAATCGAGGGTATGGCCCTTGTTGTGAGTGGGGACCTCGACAAGTTGCCTCCGATTTAGGCAGTCCAAGAGCTCTAAGAGCTGGGCAGCAGAATAATTAGAAGGTGGGTCCACATGAATGTTCAGATCTCCAAGAATGAGTACATTTGATGATGTTGTACAGAAAGATGAGAGCAGCTCATTTATTTCCCTAATGAAATCAGGGTGTTGTTTTGGTGGTCGATAAAAAAGAAGTACACTTATGAAAAGTGGGTGCTTGCATTTAATTGCCAAGCATTCAAAAGTTGAGAATTTAGGAAGGGGGAGAAGTGATAATTGCAAACCTATATGATGGATTACAGCCAGACCACCACCACGACCAGAGTTGCGGGCCTTTTTGAGGTAAGTGTACCCAGGAGGGCAGGACTCATTTACTGTAAAACTGCGTATACCTCAGATTTATTCCAGCTTTCTTGAAACAAATACTGTCAATCCCCCTGTCTACAATATGGTAATGAATTAGGCAGGATTTATTTGTCAGGGACTGAACATTAAAAAGTTCAACTTTGATGTTTAGCGAGGTGTTGCTTTTAGCCAAAGGACAAAGACAGCTGAAACCCACTGCAGGCTTTCTGTCTTGCCTGGGCCACTGCCGAGCAGTGTTTTCAGTCTCCAAAATAGTGGTGCTAGGATGACGTGTTCGGTCTGTGATGGGGCGAGCTGCTACTGACCACAGGACAAATATAACCTTTTGTGAAAGTGTTTATTTGATATTTGGACTTCAGGCTTCACACATTATACACTTCCATGTCTACATTTTGTCAATTATTACTAAAACATGAAAAACGTTTCTGTTTTAACGATGTATTTACTGTACATAGATTGTTGTAGACACGGAACACACATGAAATGCATGTGTTCCAAATAACAATATAGTATTTATAAAAGGTGTCATTTTGCTTGACTTCTCACTCTGTACACCTCTAAGCAACTGACACGCAGGTAAACAGACTTGACCTGAGAAAACTGTGCGGCACTGGGGGATGTGATAGTAGGCTGCTTGCTTCTTATCGACACATTTACAGGACAAAAGATGCTGATGGAGAGGTGCGAAGCAATTTAAGGTCGGACGGAGCTATGAGTTTTTTCATAGGCTTTGGTAATTCTTGTATTAAGAACTTGAGGGTAAATATTACCTGGTCGTGTTGATTTGTTTGATTTCAGCCTATTTAATCTCAGCAGTACTTCTCCCTCTACATTTTTCAAATCACTCAGCACCTCCTTAGTAGTCCTTTTTTACTGCTGAGAGGTTGTCCACTTTCTCACATGTGAAGACCTCAGAAAAATGGAAGTTCAGAGTGCCCACTATTTCACTGTTTTTTAATTTCCCTTTCCCCTTTCTGATGCGCTTAACCTCCTCAACTGATATTTTTCTTCTAAAATACAAAAAGAATCTCTTTGGGGTCGCCTTGTGCCTTATCTGCACTATTCCTCTCCTATTGTCTTTTAGCCTCCCTGATATCCTTCTTATAGCTGCGCTCGTGTTCTCATACTCTCTACGATTCATCATGCAGTTGTTAGTCTTGTACAGTGGCGTAGCGTAGTGGGGGCGGCAGGGGCGGCCCGCCCCGGGCGGCACTTTTAGGGGGTGGCAAAATTCTTTAGAATTACTGTATATTTTAGTCTTTTAAATTGAAATACCTAAATAAGGGGGCAGCTGACACCCACGCTATGCCACTGCTCTTGTATGCCTTGTTCATCTGTTTTTTCCTTTGCAGCTTCATTTTTAACTCTTTATTAACAACTGTAGAGGTTTTGTAAATTTCCTGCTACTTCCAAATGTAGATATGTACTTGTCCAATATCACATGTAAAATGTTTTTAAACCTGTTCCACTGCCCCTCGACTATTTCCACACCTAAAAGCTTATCCCAGTCTATCCTCCTCAGACTTTACTGCATCTGCTCAAAATTTGCCCTGAAAAGTTAAATTTGGTCTTTGCTTCTGCACTCTTACAAAACACTGAGAATTGTATTATATTATGGTCACATGGCTCTAGCAGTCCAATCACCTCTACACCTCAATTCTGTCCTAATTATTACAAAACACTAAATCTAGAAAAGTTGGTGCTTTAGCATACTGTGTTAAAAAACAGTCACTGATTACATCTAAAAATTCCAGGGGCCTAATGTATAAATGGTATGTACGCACAAAAATGTTGCGTACTCCCGTTTCCACACTCACATCGCGATGTATAAAAACTAAACTTGCCGTAAAGCCACACACATTTTCATGCTAGCTCAGTCTCTGGCGTACGCAAGTTCTCCACTCGGTTTTGCAAACTGGCAGCACCCAGTGTCAATGCAGTGCTTTTATTCCAGTGTGGTTTTTATTTTTTAGATTCACATCCCTGACGTGGCTTTATCAAATAAACTGAAATTAACCGCATATTGTTTATTAGTTTAAGGCATTCGATTGTAATTAACCTGTAAAAATATAATGGTCCACAGTATTGCCAAACTATTCCAAATACCATAACTGCTTTAGCATTGTTACTCTCATTGCACCTTCTTTTTCTTCTTTCAACTGCTCCCGTTAGGTGTTGCCACAGCGGATCATCTTTTTCCATATTACTCTCACTGCACCACTCTAAGTATTTATATCAATGTATCTGAGTGAGTTATTTATTATTATTATTATTATTATTATTATTATAGTGTGGAATCACAGCTCTACAGCAGCTGATCAGAAAGAGAATTATCGGGATACAGCATCAAGCACATGCTGCCTCAGTCATGCTGTCTATTTGAACTGCTCCCCTAAGGCAAACGCTTCAGAGCCTTTCCTGTACGGACTTCGCAGTTCAGAAACAGTTTTTCCCACGTACTCTAAATGCACTCAATCAGCCCATCAAGTGGTCCTTGTACAACTGTTTGTACTTATAAGTACAATCACCTCACTGTAAGCTTGCGCTACAGTTATATAATTAACCTGGGAGAAAGTAAAGTAAAACTGACTATGCAAGAAGCCTGGTGAACTAAGATCAACCCCTGCCAACTTGGGGGTCTGTCCCTGGGCCTCGTTAATTGACATTGCAAAGCAAATCTTCACCGGGAACTGTAATCTCTTGAATTGAAAGGGCGAGTCCGTCACGATCAAAGGAATACAGGGGATTAAAAGCCTCTGGCCAATGCCACATCCTGTGATGATTATCACCTCTATGATGTTGTTCTGAAGCTGACAGACTTGGAGACGGGTACCATTGCAAAGTCTGGGTGGGCTCAGGTTTTTCAAAAGGATAATCGGTGCTCCTACTTTCAATGCTAAGTTGTGGGGCAGAATGTCGGGAGAATTAATGGAATTAAAAAATTCTGTAGGATAATGAACTGTGTTCTAAAATGGTATTTATTGAAGTGTATGTCCGAGACACTGTGTCAAATAATTTGAGCACCAATTGATTAATTTTATGCCTCCCCCTCCCTTGGCTCACAGTGTAGCCTCTCTCTTTGCTTCACGCTTATAAATCACTCCCACTTGCTAACTATGATACTTATCACCATTAGAGAAGTCGCAAAATCAACCAGAATGTTCAAGCAAATTATAGAAAGAAAACCCGATCTAAATCAGTTAAGTAGTTTTCTCACAAAAAGCGGACAGACATACAGACCCAACTCGAACGGATGCTGTCGATGAATGAGGATGGCCCCGCCATCTCCCTACTCCCGAGGTCCCACCTCCCCCTCCCCTCGGCCAACACCCCCTCTCTTTGATTTGCGTTTATTATTTGCTGCCGCAAGCAAACTGTTTCTTAATGTGATGAGAGAAGCCGCAAAATCAACCAGAATGTTCAAGTAAATTACAGAAAATAACCCAATCTAAATCCTTTAAGTAGTTCTCTCAAGAAAAGAGGACAGACATACAGATAAACAGAAATTGAATTTTAAATATATAGAGATGATCAGTCATTTAAAATTATGGGGATTGACTCAGCTATGGTGTTGGGACCACCTGCTCTGTTGTGAGGCCTCCACTGCTATCCTTGGGGGTAAAAGGAGGAAATTTGTATGTTAAAAATTAACTTATGCAGCTACAACTGAACAGGCCTTTTGGGTTTATCAACAATCTACCATCTGAGAAAAATTAACAGTCCACAACACGTTGTGTGGGTTACTTGACGTCTACAAATCAGAGGCCCTTATTTGTGTTTCTACTTTAAATTCACAACAAATTTGATAGAGTGAGGTGAGGAAAAGCATGTCTGATTTTGGAGATAAGAAACCGAACAGTTCTTCATTTGTGAAAATCACCTCAGGTTTGTGTGTTTTTGTGTGGATATGTGGGCTTTGGAGAGAGGCATTGAGACCAGAGATATACTGAAAGTCTTCATCAATGTTCAGCAACTTCTGAGGGCAGACAGCGGACTTCATCATCACTGTGTGTATAGGGTTCACGAGATCCCCTCAAGGTTGCTGGACATCATGGCCAGCCTTCCACTGGTACTGTAAGTGCTGTGCAGAGTGGAGGCAGACCCTCTGCGTTTTTCCAGGTTGATTCTGGGGTTCATCAGGGGTGTGTTCTGCTCCTACTCTTTTCAATGCTTGTATAGACTGTGTGTTGGGCAGGGTCATGGGATCCAGTGGCTACGGGGTATCTGTTGGTGAAGAAAGATTCACGGATCTTGACTTTGCTGACAATGCTGTTATCTTCGCGAAGTCAATGGAGGCTCTGATCGGGGCGCTCGAGAGACTGAGTGAGGAGTCTGAGTGTCTGGGCTTGCGAGTGTCCTGATAAAAACCAAAGAGCAGGGCCTTTAATGACCTCTTGGGCGCTTCCATCAGCAGTGTGTCTGTCTGTGGAGAGAGTGTTGACCTCGTCATTGAGAGGTTTACTTACCACATTCGTGTCTCTGGTGACTCTTCCAATAAAGTCAGTAGATGGATTGGGAGAGCATGGGAGGTCATGAGGTCACTGCAAAGGGGTGTGTGGAGCTCCTGATATCAGCAAAAGGACGAAGGTCCAAGTCTTTAGAGTCCTGGTGCCTTACTATATGGTTGTGGGACATGGACGCTATCCAGGGACCTGAGATGAAGACTAGGCTTCTTTGGTACTGTGTCTCCCCGGAAAATCCTTGTGTACCATTGGTTTGACTTTGTGTTGCTCATGGAGTCCTGAATGAGGCACATTACCTACATTGTGAGGGAGCGTCAGTTACGGCACTATAGCCATGTGGCGTGTTTCCCTGAGGGTGATCCAGCTCGTAGGATCCTCATTGTTGGGGACCCAAGTGGCTGGACCAGACCAAGGGGTCGCCCACGTAACACCTGGCTGCGGCAGATTGGGGGTCATTTCTGGACGGTGGGACTGGACCACATGTCTGCCTGGGAGGTTGTCAACCAGGATCCCGAGTTGTTTCGTCGTGTAGTGGGTGCGGCAACACACTGTACCAGTGCATGCGCCCCAACTTGACTTGACTTGACTTGCACTTGGCATCTTAATACATTTGAAATGAGGAGATTTTATATTAAATTTTGAAAATGAGCCCTATAAACTGTTGTTTAGACCCAACTCTTGTCATTTTTTTTAAAACTCCTCTGTAGTTACTACACACCAAATATTGGGCGTAATGAATAAATCTTTACTGGCGCTGATTCCTTCAAATCCGCCATTGTTAGACCTCTATTAATAATATCAGATTCCTTGTCAGATAGT
Organism: Erpetoichthys calabaricus; assembly: GCF_900747795.2. Lineage (NCBI taxonomy): Eukaryota > Metazoa > Chordata > Cladistia > Polypteriformes > Polypteridae > Erpetoichthys > Erpetoichthys calabaricus. The sequence goes on along the minus strand of NC_041395.2, from coordinate 1,079,574 downwards.
GAGGCTACTCAAATCTTATCTTCAAATACAAAACTCTTGTGACAGACGTCATTGTGTCTTACTACTCTGCTCCAGAACAGAAGCTGCTGTAACTCATTTTAGAAATGATGTCCTGATTTAATCCAATGCAGCGAATGTCACCATTCTTAAGGTTTTAGTCCATAGGACAATGCATGTGAGCCCCTGGTCTTGTGAGGTTTACTTTTTTATCAAATCATTTTTGTTATTTGCTGAATTCTGCAGACAGAACTCCCAATTTCTGCCGCCACTCATGGTCCAGTGTGTTCTTTTCTCATTATTTGAGGCCTTTGGCAGAAATCACTTGGGAATGTCATATCAGCTTTCCAGGCTGGTGACATTCAATTGTATTTATAATTTTTTAATTTTATTTAAGTACATCTATAGCTTTAATGAGGTAAAGCAGTGAATGAACATGTTTTATTTCAAAAAGAGATCAATTCATTGTGCATTGATTTTGCACCATCACATTTTTGTTTCAGCTGTGTAGTGAGGATTGAAAAATACTCAAATCATAATATGCAAAGCAGAAATGAAAAACTGACAAAAGTGAAATGTTGTTTGCTATTGTTCTTTTTGCTGTTGTGCATTTGTAATATCTAGTGTTGTTATAATTGTTATAATTCAATAATAAAAATAGATTTAAGTTTGTGTTAGTCAGCTAGAAGAAAGACACCACTTTGTAACAAGTAAGCACATCTCCTCTGGTCTAAGAGCCATTAATGGCTTACTTGACTAATAGGAACAGCTGTGCTTTGATGTTTACCTAAGCAGCCCCCTGAATCTTTAGAAGACTGTGGTGGGAGTGAGGGGGTGTGAAGCTGCCACATGTGACATGGGCCTTTCAAGTACAAGGAAGGGGGACAGGAGAAGTTTAGACACACAATCTCTACTCCCCAGGAAGAAAGACTGGAGGAAAGGACAGACATCTTATGAGCCTCAAGTGATAAAAAGACAATAAAAAGTCAGCAAGGGACAGATAGAGCAAGACACACAGAAAGACACAGACACTGAGAAAGCTATCTAAAGAGAAGATGAGCTGGCTACGCTGATGACCTAACTGAGACTTTGTGTAAGATTATGGGCTACCTGGAATCAACACACACACGTTCAATGTCTTGCAAATTTGTGTCTGCTTTCAGAAGCACAGCATGATCCAGGATGAAAATGGTATGAAGTCACATCGGTGTATTGCTGCTGGTTTACAGCACTAGCTACAATATTCATAGATTAAAACTCATTAAGCTTGCATTCCTGTTTGTATGTTTTTATTCACTAACGTCATACAACAAACAACATGATTCAAAGTCGAGAAGCTGAATCTGTGAGGCTGCAGCTCTAACCCTCGGCCACCATGCTGTCCTGAATTGAGTTTTGCCAGTTCAGTTCCTCTTCTTTACATTTCTTATTTTTTGCACCCACATCTTTTGAGATTAAAGTTCACTTCTACTGAATGAATTGTCTTCTTTATTGGCTGAGTAGCTTCAGCTCACTCCATGATGATTTTCTTCATGAACTTCACACCTCTCAGCACTTAATTGCCATATTGTTTGCTGGACAGTAAATCATTGAACTGTCAATTACAAACATTTCATTCTCAGGCAGTTCTTATTTTATTTTTATTTTCACATTCTGTGTATCCCTGACCTGTGGGGTGACCCTTAAACATTTAGTAGACCACATGAAATGGAAGAATGAAAACTGGGAATGGAAGAAGCAGAACGAGGATCAGGGGTTTATTGTGAGGAAAGAAAAATCAGTTTGGTGACAGGAGATTGATTTTAAATTAAAGAGGTGGACTGTGACAAGAAAAAGTATCATTTAATAAAGCCAGCTGTCAGTGTGGACAGTCCATTAGAACTCTGACATTGATGACTTTTATCAAATTCCTCGGTTTGATTTGCCTGCCTTTTACTTTGTCATCTGTTGTCATCTTTTCATAATTTTACTTTCCCATTCTGTCCAATAAGATGAGCTCTTCACTATTGATGTTACTCTAATGGTGCACATTTGACTCTCGTCATTGCAGCTCCTGATTGGCTCTTGTTAATTATCTGTGTTGTGCCCCGCCTCCAGTCCCCTCACACACTCATAAATTTCCTCACTCATTTTCTTTTCTCTCCTTTCAGACGTCTGTCCCTTTACAATGGACATCAACGTGGCACACAGAGACATCCATCTGTCTGATGGGATCAAGAAGGTGACACGTGATTGGACGAACACCGAATATCCTGGTCATCCTGATAAGTTGACGTCTACCCCCAAGTTCTGTGCAGAGAGGTTGTGACTGGGACTCACTGCTATTGGGAGGTGCATTGGAGAGGAGACAGCAGGAGATAGGAGTAAAGGACTGAGGAGGAAAGGAACGGCAAGGAACTTCCAGCTTGGTGACAACAAGTCCTGGAGTTTGTATTGTTCTCATTCAAAGTACTCTGTGTTTCACAATAGTCAATAAATTACAATCTGCAGCTCCAGAATAGACATTGTGAAGGACGGTAAGGTAATAATCCTCCTTAATGGAAGGACAGGGGGAGATGATCATGAAAGGCCCTTTCTCCCTGGTGTGCAATGCTGCCTCGGTTTCTCACAGGGCTGTAAGGGAATTTGAATTTGTTGGCTCAGCCCTATTGAGTTCCGGGGGTGCTGCAGGAACTACTGAGCCCTTTTACATAGGGCTCCAGGCTTACCCGGAAGTGCTCCTGGGTTAGTTATGCGACACAGGAAGTACTTCCAAGATTCTGAGTATAAGGAGCTGCCTACCTTCATTCAGGGAGTCAGAGTCAGGACAAAGAGGACCCTGCTTGCCTGGGGATGAGTAAAGGCGGAAGAGACTGAAGAGAAGAAAGAAGGCAGAGTGCTATATAGTGTACTGTGCAGAAGAGGAAATGGGAGAAAAGCATTTCATCCTTGTAAGTAAAACTTCGGTTGTGCTGCACTTGTGCCTGGTGCCAGTTGTGTCTGGTGTTGGGGAGCTGGCACAACGTGTATCTGGACTGGCCTGATGGCTCCCTGTCATTTTATTGTGTCTCACACACAATGACCCTCCTGTACAGGTTCAACACCTCCTTCAAAGACTGACTGAATTTCTCTCTCTCTCTCTCACTCAGGCGGAAGCACGAGCGTAGCAGCGAGCGGAAGCACAGAGCAGCGGCGTCTCTCACAGGCACGTAGCCCTTCACCCGAGCAAGTTCATCTGAAGTAAAGCCAGCAGATGACCAGTAGAAATAACCGGCAGTGAGAAACTAAAGTCGATCGCTCAGCAGGTGGTGGAAACTTAAAGCCGACGGTCTCTGAAGCAGACAGCACTTAAGTAACTCCAGAAAACAGAGAAAATGACATCAATACTAAACGTAAGTTCTATCAGCTCTCTGCCCTTTGAGGGCACGTTTATATGTTGTGTGTCCTGCAGCATGTACAGTTCAGGTTTTCCGGCCGACATTGTAGACAGCTTCACCTGCCAAAAGTGTTTAGTTAATTTAGAGTTGGTCGGGAAAATACGCGAATTGGAAGACCGCGTTAGGAATCTGATAGCGATTAGGCAAACTGAAAATTGGATCGACTCGGTTTGTTTAGACAATTTGGCTACTTCTGATTCGGCTTCAGTCTCTCCTGGTCCCACTGTAGTCAGTGAACGGCCGAAGTCAGCAGCACCAATTCAGCCACCGGGCGAGTGGGTAACAGTAAGACGGGGGTCTAAGAATCCAAAATGTAGTCCCCCGGAACCCAGGTCACCAATTCGGACCCAGAACAGATTCTCAGCACTCCGCAGCGCGCCTGTGGAAACTGAGAATAAGAAAGTGCTCATAATTGGCAATTCCATAGTGCGAAATGTTAGAATTCCAAACTCTGTTAAACCAGCAGTTAATGTTAAGTGCCTCGCAGGGGCCAAGATTTCTAGCATAGAGGCTGTATTGGACCGTGTTGCCGACGATGAAGTATCTACCTTATTGCTGCATTGTGGCACTAATGATATTTATTCACAGCAATCTGAGGTATTAAAGATGAACTTCATCTCTCTATGCATCAAAGCCAAAAGAAAATGTCGGAATTTAGTTGTATCTGGCCCCTTACCAAGATTATATAGAGGGGATGTGATTTATAGCAGATTCCCTTCACTGCTGGCTAGAGACCTGGTGTGCAAACAAAAGCATAGCGTTTGTGAACAATTGGGATAATTTTTGGAATAGGCCTGGATTTTTCAGAAGAGATGGTCTTCATCCTAACTGGAGGGGATCTTATGTATTATCCCAAAATATGGCAGCAAAACTGCCTGGTTGACTGATTAGAGCACCATCCAGGCTGCAGTCATGTGATCTTAAATCACAGGCTGTTGTTTATCCCACCTGTTACTATCCTGAAGCTGTTACCCATAATCCTTGTCATGGGGCATCCAGTAAATTTAGTCTTGATACAAACCTTAAATTAATTGATAACCAAAAAATAAGGTGTATAATTAGACCAAGGGATAAAACCAGACCCTCCACCAGGGGCATCTGTAATAGAAATTTACTTCAAATTAAAACAAAAAGTATATCACCAATTCAGAAAGAAGCATACAGTTTTAAATGCTGCTTATTGAACATTCGCTCTCTTGGCACTAAAGCTGTTTTGGTAAATGATATTATATTAAGTACAAAATCTGATCTGTGTCTTCTCACTGAAACCTGGCTTAGTAAATGTGACACTGTACCCCTAGCTGAGGCGTCACCATATGGATACTCGTTCCTTCATAAGTCTAGAGATTCTGGTCGAGGAGGAGGCCTTGGAATAATTCATTGTAACAAAATGCAAATCACTTCTAAAAATTTAGGCAACTTTACATCCTTTGAGGCATTCATTTTAAATATTAAAACAGATTCCAACAAAATTATAGTGCTAGTCTACAGACCACCAGGGCCGTATTCATTGTTCATGAGTGAATTTAGCAACCTTTTATCTGATTTGGCTATAAATTAGGATCACGTAGTACTGATGGGAGATTTTAATGTACACATTGATGTGGAAACTGACACTTTTAGCAAATGTTTTACTTATTTGTTAAATTCAGTAGGATTTTGTCAGATTGTCAAAGGTCCAACTCATAATCATAACCACACATTACATTTAATTATAACTTACAAAGTTGAAATTCAAAATTGAAATATCACTCCATTAAATGAAGTTATTTCCGATCATTCCTTAATTACATTTGATTTAGTCCTGCCCTTGTCAACACACTCCCAGATTAAAACAAAGACAGTGCGACATCTAGATTGTAATTCTGCTTCAAAATTTATAGATACTTTGAGTAAGTCGAGTGTAATTGTGAAAAACCATTTAGATCAGTTAACATTAAATGTAAACATGGAAAACAATTTAGATCAGCTAACATCACATTATAATGTGACCTTGAGAGATGCTCTGGACTCAGTGGCTCCCCTTAAAACAAAAGTGATCAAAGCACATAGAAACTCTCCCTGGTTTAATGAAAACACTCGAGCTCTTAAATTAGAGTGTCGAAAACTGGAGCGCAGATGGAGAACAACAAAGCTACATGTCTTTCAAATTGCATGGACAGAGAGTGTTAATAAATATAAAAAAGCTCTCTTTAAAGCTCGCTCAGAATATTATTCTACATTAATAGATAGCAATAATAAAAATCCTCGGGTACTATTTAGAACAGTGGCTAAATTAACAAATGGAAATTCAAATCAACAGTGCAAAATACCAACAGATATTAGCAGTACAGACTTTATGAACTTCTTCAATGAGAAAATTAAAAATATAAAATCCCAGATCTCTGCATCGCACTACAAACCACATGCTAGCTTAGCAGACCCTGTCTCACATTGCATTCAGCACTTTAGTAATTTTAATCCTGTAACTGAGCAGGAAGTCTTAACTTTAATTTCTAAAATGAAGCCCACTACTTGTTCCCTAGATCCAGTGCCAACAAAACTAGTAAAAAGTGCAATGGATGTTCTTGCAGCGCCTATCCTAAACATTATCAATAGTTCATTATTGCATGGCACAGTACCTGATACACTAAAAGTGTCAGTCATTAAACCATTACTTAAAAAGTCAGACCTTGACCCACACATACTAAATAATTATAGGCCTATTTCAAATTTACAGTTTCTCTCTAAAATACTAGTAAAAGTAGTCGCCAGTCAGCTTCAGTCACACCTTACGCATTACAATTTATTTGAGAAATTCCAGTCTGGTTTTCGCACTGGTCATAGTACAGAAACGGCACTAACACGGGTTGTAAATGACATTGTGATATCCTCTGATGAAGGAAACTCCACTGTAATTATGTTGTTGGACTTAACTGCAGCATTTGACACCATCGACCATTCTATTTTACTACACAGGCTAGAAAATGATGTTGGGCTTACAGGCACCGTGCTCGCTTGGTTTAGTTCTTACTTATCAAATCGATTCCAATATGTACAGAAATGTGCTGACAATACTCCATCATTATACACAGAAGTTCAATATGGTGTCCCGCAGGGCTCAGTACTCGGACCTTTACTGTTTTCACTTTACATGCTTCCACTGGAATCTCTCATTAGGAAACATCATGTTAATTTTCACTCGTATGCAGATGACACCCAGTTATATCTTTCATTTAAATCAAATGAAGTTTCTCCAATGTTGTCTTTAATTAGTTGTGTTAGTGAATTAAAGGAGTGGATGAATAAGAACTACTTGCCTTTAAATACAGATAAAACAGAGATGTTAATTGTTGGAGGGAATGATGCTGATCACAACAATATTTTGTCATCATTTAACTCAGTTGGAATCCTAGTCAATTTTACTGAATCAGCCCGTAATCTAGGAGTTATCTTTGACTCTAGCATGTCATTTAAAGCGCATATTACAAAGTTGTCCAAAACATATTTCTTCCATCTTAAAAATGTTAGGAAATTAAGGCGCTTTTTAAATAAACAGGATTCTGAAAAACTAATTCATGCATTTATCTCTAGTAGGATTGACTACTGCAATGCGGTGTTCACTGGATGTTCATATTGTTCTCTATACAGCCTCCAGTTGTAACGGCCGACCCCTTTTACCCAGCCGGCAGCTACACTTCCAAGACCAGTGGCCTGGATAATTGACTGAGAAATAATCTAACTATCAAGCCGTACTTCTTACCAATTAAACTTTTTCCCCACAATCGACGGTGAAAATATAAGCACACAAAAACAAGATGTAAAATTAAACGGATTATATGTATTAAGTGAAATGACATGCAAAAAATAGAAACATATAAATATAAATATCCCTCCACCCCAGCGATAACAAGACACCACCAAATATATATATATACAACAAAAACCCTCCCTTGTCCCTGTAACAAATAAACACACAACACGAATAACAACAATGACTGATAAACTGAAAATGAATGAGAACATGAGTCTGGTAATAAAGAAACTGTCCTGAAAGCGGTTGACTGAATTAGTGAAATTGCGTTGTTTGATTCTCCCCGGAAAAAAAATGGAGCAGTCTCACCGTGAATCCTCGTTTGTGTGGTGGATGATTAAGTCCTACCCCGGGGTCTCTCGTGGTGAGGTCCTTGAAGTAAATCCGGCAGATGGAAAAACAAACTGGATGGATAAGCGCGATATGGAAAACAACAGGTACAGTGTGGTCGTGATTGTGAAAAAAAAATCTCCTTCTCTCCTCTCTCCTTCCTTCTCCTCCTGCTGGCTTAAATAGTCCTGTGACGGCTGTGAATGATTAATTGTAAACAGGTGTTTTCCAGGTTTGTGGCTGTGGTCTCCTTCCATCAAAGGGGGACGGCATTAACTGATACACAAACAGTAAACGGGACAATGAAATGAGATGCACTCAGAACTGACATTTAACACTAACTATGTGGCCCCGCTACACAGTTAATCCAAAATGCGGCTGCAAGACTTATTACAAGAACAAGAAAATACGAACACATAACTCCAGTTCTTAAATCTTTACACTGGCTCCCGGTTAAGTTTAGGGCAGATTTCAAAATCCTTCTTTTAACATATAAAGCATTAAATGGTCGAGGTCCGGCTTACTTGTCTGAACTTATCATGACTTACAAACCTGAGCGCACATTAAGATCTCAAGATGCCGGTCTGCTTATGATTCCAAGGATTAATAAAATAACAGTGGGAGGTTGAGCTTTTAGTTACAGGGCCCCAAAACGGTGGAGTGGTCTGCCTGCTACTATAAGAGATGCCCCTTTGGTCTCAGCTTTTAAATCCCGGCTGAAGACTCACTACTTCAGTTTAGCATATCCTGACTAGAGCTGCTGATTAACTGTACAGACTGCATCTCTGTTGTTAGTCATTAGCACTTAAACATAAGTAACATGACAGAATTGTATACTAATCCTCACTTATTCTGTTTTTCTTCTCGGTACTCAAATGTGGCACTTGGTGCCACGGCCCACCTGCCAAGTTGTTTTGCCTGCCTAAGGAAAAGTCATCCCAGATGGAGGATCGCAGGAATCGTGGGAAAGAGGGGTCCTTTCATCGGATTGGCTGGCCCAACACTGTTTCAGCCGTGGAATGGCCAAATGGGGGAGGCAGCTTGAAGGATGAGGTCTCTAGGACTCTACACAAATCCAAATCTTTTTATGGGATATTTCATCTACTGTTAAACTCTGCTCTGTACTTCTAAAATGTATATTTTTTATTTCTTACTATATTGAGGAATTGTTCTGTTCTGTGTACTGCATTGTATTGTATTGACCCCCTTCTTTTGACACCCACTGCACGCCCAACCTACCTGGAAAGGGGTCTCTCTTTGAGCTGCCCTTCTGGAGGTTTCTTCCATTTTTTTCCTACAAGGGTTTTTTTTGGGAGTTTTTCTTGTCTTAGAGAGTAAAGGCTGTGGGGCTGTCAAGAGGCAGGGCCTGTTAAAGCCCATTGTGGCACTTCTTGTGTGATTTTGGGCTACACAAAAATAAATTGTATTGTATTGTATTGTATTTGTGGTCTCTAACAACATTCCTCAGACTGAAGAAGCTGCTTGGGTGATCAGTGAAATGTTTCTACCTAACAAGAAAGAAGTCCAGTGGCCATGACTCAGCTACCAGATAAGCATGTAAATAGAAGCGAATAAAGAGACGGCCGAATACGTACTTAACTTCAGCCTTGTGTTCATTCCAGTCTCAATGGTAGATTCTGTTAAATAGTAATAATTACCACCAAGTCCTTTCACAAACATATTGTGTAGAAAAAATACTGTGCTGTTTAAATGCAGACCCCTCTCCTAGCCACTTCTCTGCAAACTCCATGATTGTACCGGCTGTTGAGTTCCTGCTTCTTGCCTCTGCCATTTCCACTGAAGATCACGTGAACCACCAATATAGTTCACACACAAGTTCAGACACAAAGTTGCAATAAGGTGCAAACACGTAACCAATATGTTTCATACGAGAAACTGACATAGTACAGACATAACAAACAATAAAGTTCAGGTGCAAAACCGACATGTTACTCACATGAAACCTGGGTAAGACGTGCATGAAACCAATACTAGAGCATACACAAATCCATTGTTAGACCGGCACAGATAACGTGTGAGCCGAAGTCGATGCAGTTCACCCATAGACCAATAACAAACGTATTGGGACCAGTGATATACACATGAGAATCAATATAGTTCATATGAAAACCAGTGCTATGCATATACAAATGGATATAGCTGACGCACAAACTGATAATATACGGACATGAACCAATATTGTTTATATGAATGAAACCAGTATTTTTTTTTTTTTTTTTTTTTTTTAATATTTTTATTTTATTAATTTTCATTGTAATCATTCCATACAAACAGATCAATTTATAACCCAACAAATTTGAAAACAAATCAAACCCCACCCCTGAGAAGGAGAGCTTAGCTAAAGGAAAATTTCTTTAAGCTTTTTAATAAGGCAACATTAGACAAAAGAAGGGGAGAAGTAAATATCTATATAAATAAGAGATGGAAAAGGGAGTTAAATGCAATAATAGTTATTTCTCTTATTCTAAAATAATATTGATTAAATCTTGCCAAGTTTTGAAAAAAATTTGTACAGATCCTCTAACTGAAAATTTGATTTTTTCCAATATAAAACATCGGTTTCCCACTGACTTATAAGAGGAGAATTAGGATACTTCCAATTTAACAAAATAAGTCTGCGTGCCAAGAGTGTAGTGAATGCAATCACCGTTTGCTTGTCCTTCTCCAATTCCAGTCCATCTGGAAGGACACCAAACACAGCTGTTAGTGGGTTAGGAGGGATTGTGATACTAAGGCTGTCTGAGAGGCACTTAAAAATTTTTGTCCAAAATGATGTTAGTTTGGTGCAGGCCCAGAACATGTGACCCAGTGAGGCAGGAGCTTGGTTGCAGCGCTCGCAGGTTGGATCCTGGCCTGGGAACATTTTGGACAGTTTTAAGCGAGACAGATGAGCTCGATATATAATTTTTAGTTGAATAATTCTATGCTTTGCGCATATAGAACTCAAGTGAATTCTCTGCTTTGCTACCTTCTACTCCTTTTCTGATATATTGATTAAGAGATCTTCTTCCCAATGTCCTCTTGGATCTTTGAAAGGTAGGGACTCTAATAAAGATTTTATATATTGCGGAGATAGTGTTTGTTTCCTCGGAATTGAGCAGTATTTTTTCCAGCATTGTGGAGGGTGCAAGGTGGGGGAAATCGGGCAATTTCTGTTTAACAAAATTTCTAATTTGAAGATAGTAAAAGAAATGTGTAGCTGGGAGGTTAAATTTTGAACGTAATTGTTCAAAAGATGTAAATATGTTGTCTATATAAAGATCTCTGAGCATTTTAATCCCAAAACTTTTCCAGGTATTAAAAACTGGATATACTTGCGAAGGTTGAAAGAGGTGGTTCCCTTGCAGAGGTGCCACTGATAAAAGATTTTCCATCTTAAAATGCTTCCTAATTTGGTTCCATATTCTGAGTGAGTAAAGCACAATTGGGTTATTAGTATATTTGCGATAACTTTCATTTATTGGAGAGCAGAGCAGGGAATATAAAGAAGTACTACAGGATTTTACTTCTATTGCAGACCAAGCCTGTGTTTGTGCATTTATTTCTGTCCAGGTTTTTATGGCTTGTATGTTTGCTGCCCAGTAATAAAACTGAAAATTAGGTAAAGCCATGCCACCTTCTGCCTGAGGTCTTTGTAGGGTCGCTCTTCGGATACGTGGGTGTTTTGAGTTCCAAATGAATGAGGTTATTATTGAATCAAACTGTTTAAAAAACGATTTATTGATATATATTGAAATGTTTTGAAATAAAAAGAGAAGTTTAGGAAGGATATTCATCTTAACAATGTTAATTCTTCCGGCTAGAGTGAGATGAAGGGTTGACCATCTATGCAAGTCTTGCTTAATTTTTTCCATACAGACGCCAAAATTTTGTTGATAAAGAGCTTTATGTTTACTTGTGATATTTACCCCTAGGTATTTAAACTGATCTGCTATGGTAAAAGGTAGGGTGTCTAATTTAATATTATATGCTTGTGAGTTCACTGGAAAGAGTATACTTTTATTCAGATTAATTCTAAGACCAGATATCTTTTGAAATTCTGTTAGTGCTGTTAAAACAGCAGGGACAGTGTTTTCTGGGTCCGATATATATAAGACCATATCATCTGCATATAGAGAAATTTTCTGTTCCAGTCCTTCTCTGACAATCCCCTTTATCTGATAAGAATTTCGGCAGTGAACCGCCAGTGGTTCAATAGCGATTGCAAACAACAGTGGCGACAAGGGACATCCTTGTCTGGTACCACGTTCTAGTTTAAAGTAGTCTGAGCAAATTTTATTAATACAAACTGAAGCTTCTGGACTGGTATACAGTAGTTTGATCCAAGCACAAATATTCGGGCCAAACCCAAATTTCTCCAATGCAATGAAAAGGTAATTCCATTCGATCATGTCAAATGCCTTTTCTGCGTCTAATGATAGTAATATCTCTGGGGTGTTTGATTTTGCTGGTGAATATATAACATTAAACAAGCGTCGGAGATTTGAAGATAGATGTCGGCCTTTAATAAATCCAGTTTGATCTTGTGATATTACCGAGGGCAGCACTTTCTCCATCCTTCTAGCTAGGATTTTTGAGAGTATCTTAACATCATTATTCAGGAGTGAAATTGGTCTATATGATGCACATTGTAACAAGTCCTTATTTTGTTTAGGAAAGACGGTGATTAATGCTTGTCGAAATGTTTGAGGTAGTATTTGGTGGTCTTTAGCTTCTGTAAATGTTACCAAAAAGAGTGGAGCTAGCCGAGTGGAGAATTTCTTATAAAACTCTACGGGGTAACCATCAGAGCCTGATGATTTCCCGCTTTGTAGTGACTTTATAGCGTCTAGTAATTCTGTTAGCGTTAGAGGTTTATCCAGTTCCTCAGCACTTAAAGCATCTATTTGTGGTATTTGTGAATTATCCAGAAATGCATTAGATTGCGTGTTGTCTTCTTTGGGCTCAGTGGAATATAAAGACTTATAGTAATCTCTAAATGTGTGCATTATTTTATTATGGTCGATGATTTCTTCTCCATTCTTGTTGGTGATTACTGGTATTGCATTGTGAACTTCTTGTTTATGAATTTGTTGAGCTAAAAGCTTATTAGCTTTTTCTCCGTGTTCATAGTAATGCTGTCTAGACTTATAAATAAGTTGTTCAGTTTCTTTAGTTGTTAAGATGTTAAGTTCTGTATGCAGGGCCTGCCTTTTCCTGTGAAGAGCTTCACTTGGACGCCTGGCTTGTTCTTCATCTATTCTAGTAATTTCATTTCTTAGCTCTGACACTTTCTTGGTTTCTAATTTATTTCTATGGGAAAGATATGAAATAATCTGGCCTCTTAAGAAGGCCTTTAGAGTTTCCCAGAGTGTTCCTGCAGAAACCTCTGTGGACGTGTTTGTCTCTAGGAAGAAGCTGATTTGTTTGGATATAAATTCTGTGCAGTTCTCGTCTGCCAATAAAAGAGGGTTAAGACGCCATCTGCGAGGTGAGTATGAGGGGCTTATTGATTTTAGCTCCAAGACTAGAGGGGCATGGTCAGAGATAACAATTGTGTCATATTTGCATGATTTAATTGTAGGCAGGAAATTATTATCTATAAAAAAATAATCAATTCTTGAGTAGCTATAATGCACTGGTGAGTAGAACGAATATGTTCTTGAGTTTGGGTTAAGAAACCTCCAGGGGTCTGATAAGTTGTGATCATTTAAAAACTGTGTAATTATCTTTGCAGTATTAGATGTCGTCCCCCCTGTCACAGGAGTCCTATCTAAGAGTGGATTTAAAACACAATTAAAGTCCCCAGCCATTATAATTTTATGAGTGTTCACATTGGGAATGGATGCAAATAGATTTTGCATGAATTCCTTATCATCAACATTGGGTGCATAAACATTTATCAAAATCATTTTACTGTTATATAAGTTGCCCATGACCATCACATATCTCCCTTCAGGGTCCGACACTACATCTGATGCTACAAATGGGACTGTTCTGTGTATGAGAATTCCCACCCCTCTAGTTTTCTTTATAAAGCTAGAATGGAACATTAGGCCAGTCCAGTCTTTTTGTAATCTGAACTGATCCTTGGTTAGTAAGTGGGTCTCCTGTAGAAATACTATTTTAGCGTTTAAGCCTGTTAGGTGAGAGCATACTTTCTTTCTCTTTAATTCGTGATTCAGGCCTTTAACATTCCAGCTCACAAAGTTAACTGTCCCATCATGGAGACATTGATTCTGAGTTTTTAATGTCATTTATAGTTTTAATTGGTAATATGGCAGTTTTAATCTTAGTTTCAAGATTCCCCATGAGTTGTTGCATGTTAGCCTGTTGTTGCATTGATATTTATAATTATAAGGATTATAAGAATAGATTAGATATAACCTGCTCTCCTTCTCTCCCTCCTTTATCCCCCCACCCCCCCATTTTGCCTCCCCACATGAGGCTAGATCCCACTTCGCGATGTTCCAGTCCTCTGACATACGAAGAGACAGAGCACGTCCAAAACAGAACAAACCCCACCCTGCAGCGGCGTTACAGAATTAAAACAGAGATATCTTTTGCAGTTAAATTCTTAATACTATCTGCCGAAAATGTTCTCATTAACAATATTTAAGCTTGAAATAATCTTCAGCGCTTTTAAGTTAAGATATTAAGATTAAAAAAAAAAAACAACCCTGGGAATGATTTTAAAAACTAGTCTAGGATAAACCTAGTAATTCCTACTGTAATAGTATAATGGTAATTATATAAATAGTAGAACAAGCAATAAACCAAGGGTATGAAGTTAAACAGTCTACTTTAAGGTATAGTAAAATAAAAATAAATAAATAAATAAATAAATAAAAAAAATAAAAAAAAAATAAATAAAACGAATCCTACTTTAATCACTTCCACATTTTCACACTCACGTCTATAACTCTATAACTCTGATTAAAACATAAACATATAACATATAAAGTCCAGATAAAAAAAAAAAAAAAAAAAGAAAATAAGGGATGTATAATTATAATACCAGTCTCTTTAAACATGGATCCAGCGATCAGATCATAGGTCCTTCCCGTGCCTTGATAGAATACGGCTCTTTAATTTTAATTAACTTTCAAAAAAGTGTCGGAAACAGCTTCTTTAATTCTTTTTCAGCTTCTTCTTTGCTGAAGAAAATATAATGTCGATCTTGAACTTCCACTTTCAGTTTGGCGGGATACAAGAGGCTGTATTTGATATTGGCTTCCCGTAGCATCCTTTTAATGTCGATGTAGGATCTGCGTTTTGCAGCTGTTGATGGTGAGAAGCCGGGAAAAATACGAATAAGATTATTTTCGAATATAATCTCTTGCTTGTGTCTGAGAAGTGCCATCACATCAAGCTTACATCTTAGTCGTTCGAAGCGGACAATAAAAGACCTAGGTTTAAAGGCGCTTGGTATCTTTGTGCGATAAGCCGTGGCTATCTCATTGTTGAGTTTAAAGTCATCTCCAATTATTTTAGACAGTAATTCTACTGCAAATTTCACTGGGCTTGAGCTTTCTCGTTTCTCAGGTATACCCTCAATTCTTATATTATTTCTTCTGCACCCATCCTCCAGGGCTGCAAGTCTGTCTCCAAGTTTTTTGTATTCCGAGTTCGCAGCTGTGGCTTTTTCATCGGCGTTAGATGCCAGTTGTTCCGCTGTTTCCACTCGAGCCGTGATCTGAAATGTCATTAATATGATCATCAAGCCTTTTCAGTTTGGAATTAGTTTCTTCAATGTGTTCCACTAATTTCTCCAACATGCCTTTAAAGTTCACGTCGAAACGTTTAAATAGACGCGTTTCCTTATCTTTGTTATCCTTCTTGAGCTCAATGGCCACCTTCTTAAGATCATTTGTGTTATCTTTCTTAAGCTCATTCGTGGCCGTAACCATGGCAGTGGCCAGTGTAGCGATCATCTCTTTCTGTGTAGCGATCATCTCTTTCAGTTCGGACAGTTCGCTTCTGCTTTCGTGCTCCGCAAGTGAAAATGCAGCTCCTGTTACAGGCTCGCGATGAGTAGATGAGAGCACGTCCTGCAGAGCCCTTTCTAGTCTCGAATGATCCTCAGAAATCGGCTATCCCTCGCGACCTATATCACTTGCGCCTTCGCTCCCATTTTCACTCTCGACTGGAGACGATACAATGGAGCGGGGTCCTAGGAATTCTGCGCACTCTTCTGCCTGTTCCAGGTCAGTCTCCGTGAGGCCATACCTTACACTTGCACTCAGGCCGGAAGTCTGTCCGGACTTTGATGCAGCTTTAAGTTTCTTTTCCGGTTATTTCTGACTTTTCTTCTTGTTACTCATGCTTCTATATTGTAGTGGAAGTTCCTTGGTCGGGTTAAATACAGGATACCTCTAAATAATATGAAATACGTGGGAAAATAAAGCCGCTGCTAGCGGAGCTCTGCTTCAGACGTCCATCTCCTATAAACGGACGAATGAAACCAGTATTGTACACACACAAACCAATTATGCACGCAAACCGATAGTAATTATTCGTAAACCAATAGTTTTCATACAAAAATATATGGCCTGTTTGACCCTCATAGTTAATCTCCTCCTGTCTACAAGTTATGCTGATGTGAATTTTTCTCAGCATTTCCTTGCGATAATACACTTTCTGTTGTTGCTGTCTCTCTTTATGTTGTCAGTAGAAGGTTTGCAGTCACATTTATTACACACCCTGACTTTCCACTGTCTGGCTGATATCTTTAATGAACGCGTGTGACACATTTAGTCTTGCTGATCGAACATAAAACTGCAGTGAAAAGTCACAAGGTGAGGCAGACAGTACCGTGGTGCCCTGAAGAGCCCATGTGAGCCCACCAGGTGCTCGTCGCTGCTGTTCTTCTTGGCGATGATCTCCATTGAGGCGGAGAGACTTTTAAAACTGAAGTGAAACAAGGAGGACTTTTACAAGAAAGTGATGGAGATTTTCGTGGAGAAGGACAGGCGCGTGGACTTCATTTACAAATAAAGGTAAGAGCATAAACGGTTTTCAACTTTATAAACAATGGGATCAGACTAAGAAAAAAACAATACAATATTTTAAAACTTAATTTTGACCTTAAATAAAATATTCTTTTGTTTTTCTTGTTATCCTGTTGAACAGTCTGTATTAAAATTGATTAAAGCATCAGAATAAATAGCTTTGAAAAACAACTAAATATTTCAATTAAGGTCAAAATTGAAATCAGATTTTTGTACACCACTCTGTACTTTCATTTGTATTGAATGAGTTTGAATTGTGTAATTGAAACAACAAATTTAAAATGAATGAAGGGTGAGGAGCAAATGCGCTCTCTCCGCTCTCTCTAGCCGCTATAAACGTAACGCTCTTTAGTAGTCAAATATGAGCCTTACCTGCGTGTGTGTAAAGAATGAGATGAGATATGAAACATAACTAGCAGTCAATGTGCAGGCTGCCAAGTGAATAGTGAGGAGCTGCTCTTTGAGGTTCATAGATTTGTAAATGTCACTCTGAAGGAGTCACCAGCCATGAACCTCACCGCACGTCACTGTTGGCGAGACGATGTTTTAATATGCAGGGGGACTTTAGTTATCACAGCTCTTACATCCACGGCATCCGTTCTCGATATTATACTGTAAACTAAAACAAAGCAAAACACAAGTGAGGTCCCTTTTTCTGGTGCTTTCCTTTTGACATAGGTGTCTAAAAATGCCTGATAACAAAAATACATTTCAATGACAGATCTTAACACCAAAGTGCGCATAATGTATTGACATTTTGTTGACATGTAAATATTACAGACATTTTCTAACCCGCTTAGTCCAGGACAGGGTGGCAGTACACTTTATTCTGGAGCCTATCCCAGCTACAATTGGGCGCAGGGCAGGAACAAACCCTGGACAGGCCACCGCTAGTCCATCGCAGGGCGTGAACACACACACACACATAGAAACACACACAGACACAGACACACACCACCTAACCCGCATGTCATTAGATAGATAGATAGATAGATAGATAGATAGATAGATAGATAGATAGATAGATAGATAGATAGATAGATAGATAGATACTTTATTAATCCCAGGGGGAAATTCACATACTCCAGCAGCAAAAAATATTAAATTAAAGAGTAATAAAAAATGCAGGTAAAAAAAAACAGACAATAACTTGAATAATGTTCAACGTTTACCCCCTCTGGTGGAATTGAAGAGTCGCATAGTTTGGGGGAGGAATGATCTTCTCAGTCTGTCAGTGGAGCAGGACAGTGACAGCAGTCTGTCGCTGAAACTGCTCCTCTCTCTGGAGATGACACTGTTTAATGGATGTAGTGGATTCTCCATAATTGATAGGAGCCTGCTGAGTGCCCGTTGCTCTGCTACGGATGTCAAACCGTCCAGCTCTATGCCAACAATAGAGCCTGCCTTCCTCACCAGTTTGTCCAGGCATGAGGCATCCTTCTTCTTAATGCTGCCTCCCCAGCACACCACTGCGTAGAAGAGGGCACTCGCCACAACCATCTGATAGAACATCTGCAGCATCTTACTGCAGATGTTGAAGGATGCCAGTCTTCTAAGGAAGTACAGGCGGCTCTGTCCTTTCTTGCACAGAGCATCAGTATTGGCAGTCCAGTCCAATTTATCGTCCAGCTGCATTCCCAGGTATTTATAGGTCTGCACCCTCTGCACACAGTCACCTCTGATGATCACTGGGTCCATGAGGGGCCTGGGTCTCCTAAAATCCACCACCAGTTCCTTGGTTTTGCTGGTGTTCAGGTGTAGGTGGTTTGAGTCGCACCATTTAACAAAGTCCTTGATGAGGTTTCTATACTCCTCCTCCTGCCCACTCCTGATGCAGCCCACGATAGCAGTGTCGTCAGCGAACTTTTGCACGTGGCAGGACTCCGAGTTGTATTGGAAGTCTGATGTATATAGGCTGAACAGGACCGGAGAAAGTACAGTCCCCTGTGGCGCTCCTGTGTTGCTGACCACAATGTCAGATCTGCAATTCCCGAGACGCACATACTGAGGTCTGTCTATAAGATAGTCCACGATCCATGCCACCAGGTATGAATCTACTCCCATCTCTGTCAGCTTGTCCCTAAGGAGCAGAGGTTGGATGGTGTTGAAGGCACTAGAGAAGTCTAGAAACATAATTCTTACAGCGCCACTGCCTCTGTCCAAGTGGGAGAGGGATCGATGTAGCATATAGATGATGGCATCTTCAGCACCCACCTTCTCCTGGTATGCGAACTGCAGAGGGTCGAGGGCGTGTTGGACCTGTGGCCTCAGGTGGTGAAGCAGCAGCCGCTCCATGGTCTTCATCACATGTGATGTTAGAGCGACAGGCCGGAAGTCATTCAGCTCACCAGGACGTGATACCTTTGGGACTGGGGTGATGCAAGATGTTTTCCAAAGCCTCGGGACTTTTCCCTGTTCCAGGCTCAGGCTGAAGATGCATTGTAGAGGACCCCCCAGCTCCAATGCACAGGCCTTCAGCAGTCGTGGCGATACTCCATCTGGACCTGCTGCTTTGCTGGCACGAAGTTTCCTCAGCTCTCTGCTCACTTGCGCTGCTGTAATTGTGGGTGGGGATGTCTCTCCTATGTTGGTATCAGCAGAAGGATGTGTGGAGGGTGCAGTACTTCGAGGTGAGAGTGGGTTAGGGTGGTCAAACCTGTTAAAGAAGATGTTCATTTGGTTTGCTCTCTTCACGTCTCTCTCGATGGTGGTACCCCGCTTCGAGCTGCAGCCAGTGATGATCTTCATCCCATCCCACACTTCCTTCATGCTGTTGTTCTGCAACTTCTGCTCCAGCTTTCTCCTGTACTGCTCTTTCGCCGCCTTGAGCTGGACTCGGAGTTCCTTCTGCACGCGCTGATCACCGTCTTTAAAAGCCCTTTTCTTCTGGTTCAAAAGGCCCTTGATGTCACTTGTAATCCATGGCTTGTTGTTAGCATAGCAGCGTACAGTTCTTCCTGGAACTACAGTGTCCATACAGAAGTTGATGTAGTCAGTAGTGCAGTCAACAACCTCCTCAATGTTCTCACTATGTGATCCCTGCAGGATATCCCAGTCTGTAGTTCCAGTCTCTCAGAGTATTCTCTGCCTCAGGGGACCACTTCCTGAATGATCGTGTGGTTACAGGTAGGACTCTAACTTTTGGTTTGTAGTGAGGCTGAAGCAGAACCAGGTTATGATCTCCTTTCCCAAGCGCAGGCAGTGGGGTGGCGCTGTATGCGTCTTTAACGTTTGCATACAGTAAATCAATAGTCTTATTTCCCCGGGTGTTGCAGTCCACATACTGGGAGAATGCAGGTAATGTTTTGTCCAGCGTCACATGGTTAAAGTCTCCAGCGATTAGCACAAGCGCCTCGGGGTGCTGCGTTTGTAACTTAGCAACAGCAGAATGGATGATGTCACTCGCTATCTCCACGTCCGCCCGAGGAGGAATATACACGATGACAACAATGACATGTCCAAACTCTCTGGGCAAGTAGTAGGGACGCAGACTTATGGTCAACAGTTCGATGTCCCTGCAGCAAGTGGAGATTTTGACGTTAACATGTCGAGAGTTACACCACCGTGTATTAACATAGAGAGCGAGTCCTCCTCCTTTGTGCTTTCCACAGGTACTTGCGTCTCTGTCCGATCTAACTGTGCTAAACTTGGGTAGCTCCACATTAGCATCTGGGATGGTGTTAGTTAGCCACGTTTCGCAGAAACACAACAAACTGCATTAGACTGTCGGAGGTAAGGGGGGCACTCAGAGAAAACCCACACAGACACGGGGAGAGCATTCAAACTCCACACAGGGAGCCCTACCACTGTGCTACCCCATAATTTACAACTTGTGCATACATTTTTTTTTGGAATAAGATTTTTTTCTTTTAACTTGATTACTTCAGTTTTTATATTGGGTATGCTAAAATATTTGTACCTCATTTTAAAAAATATTGTTCATTGTGAAAATCCTTTAAGAAAATATTATTAAAGAAAGAAAAGTTATTTCAGAGACGGTATATAAGCTGCATTGATTGATTAATTTTTAACCTCCTTTATTCCTTGAGTCAAGTGACTGAGTTAAGTGGCCTTTCTTTCTGTCCTTTCAGAAATCCTCATGTCCTTGTGCTGCACCCTAACGTTTTCTTTCCGTCACCTTCACTAAGCGTTTCCACTGGCAGTGATGAACCTCAGAAGTCTCCTCCTCTCCTGAATGTTGAAAATTGTCTTCAGTTCAAGCCCCTGGTGCTCCAGTGTGGAGTCTGCATGTTCTCCCAGTCTCTGCTGGGTTTCCTCTCACATTTTAAAGACATGCCGGTTAGGTGGACTGGTGATGCTAAACTGGCGCCCTGTACCTGCCATGGGCCCAGTGTTTGCTGTAATCCTGCCCTGAATAAGATAATGGATGGATGGATGGATTGATGGATGAATGAAGAGACTAAACAGTTAACAGGAGGTGAGGAGAACTGCTTGACGACATTCACACCAGCCTAGCAAAGGCACAGACGAGACTGCACAGCACCCAGCGTCGTGTCGCACTGCACATCTGAATGAATATCTAAAGTAAGTAAACTTCACTGTCTAATTAGAAATACAAACAGGTCACACCTGAATATGGCCACACTGTTACATCACATCCAGTGATTATCGAGTTAACCAATCAAGTGGCAGCAGCACAATGCATAAAATCCTGCAGATGCAGGTCAGGAGCTTCAGTTAATGTTCACACTAAACACCAGACTGGACTGGCTACTTTACTGGTGTATTTGTGCTTTCACTTAAGTAAAGACCTGTGGACGTCTGTCACCTGTGTAGAGGACCTCAGCTAAGCCGTCTTTCCTGTCAGTAGCAGCAGGGGGCACAGCGGGCTGAAGCTGAAACCAACACTTGGACAGGCCGCCGCTCATCATGGCAGGCACTTGGGCACTGAGTCCATCGATGGTTTTAGAATTAGAACTTCTTACTAAACATTTAAATGTCCCCTTTGCCAGCATCCCTTGGTGATCTGACTCTCTGTCCCAGTAAAGCCCACTGACTCCGTGTGAGAGCCCATTGCAATTCCTCTATTTTTACGTTCATAATTGGGCAGTGAAAATGTGATAGCCACGTATTACGAGGGTCTCATGAAAAGCGCCGCTCGTTCACTTTTCACGTTCTTCTCGGTGCTGCCGGAGACCCCCGGCCCGTAAAGTCCACATACGACGTTGCCGGTCTTTCAGTCGGCAGGTCAGCCGTCACCCCGTCCTGCTTAGCTGACTCAGCCGAGATTGGCGGTCCTTCTAACTAAATGACAAAGACACACACGGCTGGCATGTGGAGGCGTCCTCCTCGCCGACGTTCGTTTCCTGCGAAACAGAAAGTGTGACCAACACAGTCGATGTCGCTGGAGACTTGCACATCAAAACTGTCCTTTAGGTCGTTTATGAAAGTCCTCTCATAGTCAACGTATTCCTGAGATTTAAATTTAGGGGACAGGACTGCGCGTAAACGCTGCTGCTGCAGGTAAGCCGCTCTTTTTACCTTCGTAAAGTTTAGAAAACAGAAAATGATTGACATTGTGAATTTAGTCAACTGACGCAGGACACAGGACACGCAGGACTGTGAAGATCTGAGCAAATACGCAGGCATTAAAGAAATAAAGCGAGTAAAACAAGGACAACATGCAACTGTCAATCACGCGACCAGCTGGATAAGAAAATACAGAAATTAAAAGTGCGGGTTTAATTCAAACACAAAGTGCGGCGGATCATCCGCCATTGATGTCATTCTAGACAGCAGGTACAACACCCTAGTACTACAGATATACTAGACAGCAGGTAGTGAGACATAAACGACACAGCAAAGTGAGCCTGACGTCCGCCACTTTAGCGCAGTTCAGTTCAGTGAATGTCAGTATAGCGCCTTTCACCGAGTACAGGCTCGGGGCCTCTACACAATTACCGTCATCATTAATGCAAACTTCATTTTATATAAAACCATTCTATGATCCGCTTCTAGCTACTGAGCGGGCGTGGCGGATGTTTGCCGACTAGCAAACTAACCACATGAGTTACCTGCTAGGTAACCTTTTTCCTTTTCTGGGTGGTGGTGTAACCGGTCTATACCGCACGAACCGTACTGTTGAGTCCTGGCCTTTGGATTCGGTTAACCCTCAAAACTTCTGCGTTGTGATATACATGCAACCTGCCGTATAAACCGCCAGAAAGGAGTAATGCAAACACCCTTTAGTTCTTGATGTTTTCTCTTTTTTTATTAATATTCTGAAATATTCAACAGAGAACATAAAAAGTGACAATTCAAGCTCGGTTATTTCTCCATACAGAGAATAACAGCGGCTTATCTCCTCTCACAGTAACACAACGAATAGTGGGAGAGTCTCACACTAACTTAACATAACACACCAAACAGACAGGGAAATATAACAGGACCACAACAGGAAAACATACAACACAATGAATGTTACCAGGATTTGGTGACGCTCCAAACAACTAAACTTTTTATTTTATACACCTGTTACAGTGGCACTTCATTTATTTTATCCCACTTTTAATCATGTGCCTCGTCTCTCTCAGATTAATAATGACGCATCTGTGTGAGTCTGTTAATGAATAATGAAATTCGGAATAAAACCAAAATCACGCCTGGTAAATGACAAATAAAACCTGAAGATTTCTGGGCCATTTTGAAGTTGCTCCTTATTTAAGGCTCTGGGCATTTATGATAAAAATTGGGGGTACATTAAGGGCACCTCACTGCACCAGTCAGGCATCGTCTAGGCAGAGAAGCAGGGGAACATTTGGATTAGAGCAGTGCTCCGCAACCGGTGTGCCACGGCACACTGGTGTGCCTTGAGCCGATACAGGTGTGACGCTGTCAAATATGGATTTGATATGGATTCTCGTGGTGTAGTGACGAAACGGCTCCAAAGCCACAATGCATCATTTGCGGCAATCAGCTATCAAACGAGGCAATGGCACCCAGTAAACTAAATCGCCATCTAAATTCAAACCATCCCAGTTACGCCAAAATTGACAAACAACTCTTGTGTTAATTAAAAATGATAAGCGGTCATGCTTAAAATATCTTCACCAAGAACTTCGGGTTGCGCTGTCAAATATTGAGCCGAATATAAAACTTTTGTGTTCATTGAAACAAGCGCAGGTATCACATTATGTTATAATAATTATTAAGATTGCATAAAAGTAAATATAGTATAGTTTTTATGTATGTATACTTATAATAAATGTATACTTATAATAAAAAACGAAAATGTATTGTAAAATTTGTGTATTAAATTAATATATATATATATATATCAGTGGCGTAGCTGGAGATCATGTTGCCCGGGCGGTGAAAAATTTGACGCCCTAAAACTGAATGAATTTTTTTTTGCGCCTCCTCAAGGAACAAAAAAAAAAAAGGAAACTACCATAGTTTGGACGCCCCTAAATAGCTGGCGCTCAGAGCGGACGACTCCCCCCTCCCCCGCCCTAGCTACGCCACTGCTATATATTTTAGCTTTTGACGTGCCGCGGAATTCTAGGAAGAACATTGGTGTGTCGTAGGTGAGAAAAGGTTGCGGAGCACTGGATTAGAGGGTCGTGCCGACAGACAGGTAATTCGTGACTTCATAACGCGTTTGTATGATTTTTAAAATTTTTTTTTTAAAAACATACGTGGCCATCATCAACATAAAGACATTACACAAACTGTGATGAAAGACTGCATCGTGTTTAACAAAACGGATCAGAAAGAGAAAAGCACATCGTCACTGGATCAGAAAGTTGTCTTTTGTCTTTCGTTCTGATAGTCGATCGTCACTGGGCTTGCATTTTATTCTTAAACTAGCGAACTCGCGGCGTAGCATACGCCACCTAATTATTTATTGATGGCTGAACACTTCCGGAAAGACACAGTTGTCTAAAAGGGAGGGTTTGAGGACACAACAGTAAGTGAATGAAAAGATGGAACTCTAGAGAGAGCAACATACAATTGTCTGTCACTGAAAACTGGTTTTAGCAGATACAGGCATATCTTTTTGAAAGTTTGGCCCTGTGCCTTATTAATTGTCATCGCAAAGGCCAATCTAATAGGAAATTGTCTTCGTGTAAAAGTAAAAGGCAGATTTGCATCTGACGGGGTCAGGGATATTCGGGGAATAAGGACAGTTTGTGAGGTAGGAGCTGCAATAGTTTTACACTCCAGTACATTGTGGTGAATGCTGGTAACAGACAGTCTAGTGCCATTACAAAGACCTTTTGCAGGCAGGAGGTTTCTGAGAAGCATGATGACTGATCCAATTTTAATTTTGAGTTTATGCGGAGGCATGCCAATGGGAGTAAGACTATTAAGAAATTCTTTGGGGAATGAAAGTTGATCCGCAGGATTGTCTGTGACGATGGAGTCCACGCTCGTGAAAGTCACCTTGTCGTTAGGGATAAGTTTCAGCACTTGTTCATTAAGGTGTAGCGAGTCTTCATTGGTGACGCTTAATATAGCTTGCGTGCTGAGTTGTTCCAGAGTGACAGTTGAGAAGTGGATGTTGCCATGCAGTTGTTGAAAGGGATCAGAAATTAAAGGAAAACAATGTGAAGGCAATGTCACAGGTGTTCCATTTTTCCCGTCTCCAACATCGAGGAGCCATTGTGCGAAACGTTGTTCTTCAGGAAGAGCTCTCATATTTGTTGTCAGTGTAAGAACATGCATGTGACGCCACAAAGGTTGCTTGTTAATGCAACTGGCGACAGTAAGCGCGCGGGAGCCACGCATAATGACGGGGAGTATTTGTCGGAAATCTCCACCCAATAGTATTGTTTTGCCTCCAAATGGCTGTGTGTCACCCGTGAGGTCATGTAATAACCTATCAACTCCCTGGAATGCGTATGCATGTGTCATTGGCGCCTTGTCCCATATTATCAATTTGGATTGCAGAAGATGTTGAGCGTGTGGCGAGGTAGGTTTGATGCTGCATGTGGAAGTAGTATTCAGCTTCAACAGTATTTTAAAAACAGAATGGGCATTTCGTCCACCCAGTAATAATGTTGCAGCTATCTATATTACTAACCGAAGGTTGTATATATGTACGGACGCAGGATGACGGACGCTGGATGAAGGATGCATCAAAGCGCACGTGCACTGCGACTCAGCGCCCCAGAGTCAAACCCAGCGACTTCCCAGACTCAGTACGTAGCGCTCAAACAACACAACACAACCTGTAAACTAAACTTCAGGTCACAATACAACCGCCGCCCTAACGTGCACACCACCGCATATAAAACCTTAGTTTAGTAATGTTTATAAAGGTTGTATATATACACGGATGCCGGATGCAACTCATGCCAAAAGCGCACGCGCACTTGTACAGCGCCCAACAGTCACACCCAGCGGCTTCCCAAAGTCAGTAAGTGGCGCCCAAACAACACAACACCACCTGTAAACTAAACTTGACGTAAAGCGTGTATGCCAACAAGTTGCCATGGTGACATATTTAAACATTGACATAGAATAACTAGACGCCTCATGACTAGCAGAATCGTACGTCAACATTGCCGGCATATTGTGAGTGGCACTGCTGCGGAGTGAAGCAATGAATAATGTGCTGCTTGGGATTGTACAAACCGCTGTACGCTCCAAACCAGATCCTGGGGGATTACATTTCATAGGTAAGGCTGAACAATTGTTTTGGTTATATTCCCGTTTTATAATCTTTACTTTAGCTAAGCCAGGCTAAGATAGCAAAGCTATGCATTTATGTGCTCAAGTGAGCCTCCAAACAACGTTTTGGCTAAACGTATTTAGTCACTAACTATGTAGATTGTTGTTAGCTGTTAACATGTCTCAAACTTGATGATGTGTTTTTTCTCAAGGAGCACATTGAGGAAACACAGTTTGAAATTGACAACCATCATTTTATGTTCATGTCTTTAGTTGTGTCCATCTTCCACAAACTAAGGCTGCACCATATTGACAGACTGAATACTCTCAAATTACAAGATCTGAGTGAGCGAGAGAAGTGTGAAGGCAGTCCCTGAAATGTTACATATATGGGAGGAATGGTTAATAATAATAATAATAATTATAATTTTTATTATTTACTAATTGCCATTATTAGTGTGTAAATGGATATTAGTAATTGCATTTAAACGATTCACCAAAATCTGTTGTATGTAAACGATACTGTTTTAAACGTTATTGTTTTTTCGTCAGAAAACCCGGTGTCCACGTCTAACTGTATTAGTTTAAATGGCACTTTTGCCACTCGCAATAAGGCTGACGTATCGTGTCTACTGGGAAACACAGTGAACGCGGTGTCTATCTATATATGTGTATGTATTTAAACTTGAGGTAGTGGTGACTACTGACAGTGCCAGCAGTCAGCTACTCCACAGTACCTGCGGTCAGGAGTTCAATTATGATTTCTAACAGCAAACGACGTCTAGCTAACAACACACCCATAGAAAAACAAAAACGACACTGCATGGATAAAAACAATGAACGAAGGCGCCTACAACGTGCTTCTGAAACACCAGAACCAAATGAGTCATGGCTCCAAAAAGAAACAGCTTTACTACAAATATATTTCTTTCATTAAATGAAAACTTTCCCAGGACGCTCCCACCCTCCATGATCTTACATCCCTACAAAAATTGGAGGGAACAGAAAGTAATTGCCATTCATGGATTTGCGATTCTTTAGAGAATCGGGGGTTTACTGGTTCCTGTAGATGCTACGGTTGTTGGAATGTCTCCCCTAGCTCTGATGGTATGAATCAGGGTTTTGTACACAAAGGTTTTCCCTGTTCCTGCAGGACCATCTAAGAAGAAGCATCGGGGATGGAAATCGCTATATGCAGCGTGTAAAACAGTATCAACAGCATGTTTCTGTTCTGTGTTGAGTTTGTCGTAGTGTTCTGTTGCATGTGAGTGTTCAGCCTGAGCATCGAAGGTGGGAGATGAATGACACACTGGAGGAATGTCAGTGGGGGGTAGGTGTAATTTGTGCAGGTTGAGGCCATGTGGTTGCAGCATGTCATTAATGTCAGCGAGAGCATACATGCAAGTTGTGGTTGTGGAATATTTTGTGAGAAAGTCCTCGGAAAGGGAGAGTTTATGTGTGTCCCAAAGGTGTGGAATGTTGTGTGTTTCACCGAAGACACAGATGAAAACGAACATTTCTCGCAAGAATTGTGGCATTTGTATCTGGGATGCCTCTGAAAGAGTATCATGCCATATCTTGTCGTCTTTAAGAAGACCTAATGTTGGCAAGCTTCTTTGAAAGTGTCACATTCGATGCATTTGACTGTTCGTAGATGGTGGAAACTTGTGACGCCCACGGAACAGGTAAGGAGAAGTCTGAGGTAATAACGTTCGGTGTTGTTAATGGCAACAACAGGCATTCTACCTATCACTTTTGTGCCTCCTCTGATTCTCTTTTTCCATTTTCCAGAGGATTTTTGAAATGTGTAATGTTGGGGAACATCAGTGTAATGTAACTCCACAGCTTCAGGATCTGTTTTATTGAGTTCAAACCATGCTAACAGCATAGTGTTTTTGTTGCCTTGTGTTTGTAGCGCTTGTTCCTCGTGACCCTCATGAAAGAAGATGATTTGTTGTTCTGGCAATTGAACTGGTAATCGTGTAATCACGCGAGATTTTTCTGAAAGACTGTACTCGTTCAAACGCCACATAGCCTCAGGAGCACTAACATACCTACCGTCAAGGAAAGTCTGTATTTCGTCATGTTGGAAAACACCATTGGCTGGCTCCGTGTGAAGTGCAATTGATGCAGCGTCGTGTCCTTTGTACACATACGTATAAAGATACTTGATACATTGAATGGAAGTGCAAACTTCAACGTTAATATGAGCATTGAATTTCTGAGAAAGCCACAGATTGTAAGGAACTATCCAACGGTTGTCGATATCGTATTTGCTAACAATGGCAGTTCTCCCTTGTCTTCGGCAGTATATGGGGTATCCTTGTGTGTTTTCTTGAGTCTCCGCGTTGAAGTCTTTCGGGAAATTTTTGGTACACGTGCCGTCTTTCATGCAAGGTGATTTGGCGTTGAGCGTGCCACACGGATCATGCACCATGCATTTAGTGACAATTTGGAAAAGTCGAGGGTGTATTTCAGGATTTGGAAGCTCAGCACAGACATATTTGTCTATATCATCCTTGGTCCTTATTTTGGATTGTGAGTCAAGTGTAAGTAACATATGGCAATGAGGCAATCCTCGTTTTTGGAATTCAATGACGAAGATGTAAGCAAGAACATTGCCGAAAATATTGTTTTCCAGAATATCTGTTAGAAAATGTTGCAGTTTGATATGAAAGACGCGAGCAACGATGTCAGGTCTGTGTTCTATTTGCTCATGATGGGAAATGGCGTTATAGATTTCCGGCCAAGCAGGATTGCAGGTGAAGGTTAAGAATAAGTCAGGCTTTCCACATTTGCAGACAATTGCCATCGCGTCTTGGTAGTTCTGTTGCATGTACCTTGGACTGCCTTGAAAGGTAGAGGGAAGAATGATCAATTGTCCAGGGCGGAGGGTATGGTCTTGTGCTTTTGCAGTGACAGCATCCATAAGTCCCTTGTATTGTTCTACACGCAAATTTTGTTGATGGGACCGTAGGTAATGTAAACGCGCGCCTTCTGTTCTGACATATGCGTCGACGATGTATTGCTGGAAGAGTTTGCCACTGGAATGCAAGACGCTAAATGAAGATCTCATGGCAAGCCTGAAGGCATAAAATTGGAGCTGTGTGACTCGTGTTCTTTTCACAGTTTGCTTTTCCTCAACATGGGTCAATTGTATGTGCCAGCCTGGATCTCCGTAAGGGAACAGCAGTGGATAAACCATGGGGTCACAGTTCATATTGAGAACAGAGATACGCTTGCAAGCATCTCCCCTTGAGTATATGCAAATGTCGCTTTGTGCAGGAGGTTCCCCCGTCTTCACCTACAAAGATCGCAGAAACATCAGTTTGACAGGACAGGGCGTTATACCTTCTCATATTCAGACTTGGATTTTCCATGAACAACATTCGTACTGCAGCAACAGGGTTACTGTGAGTGATAATGTCATGCATTTGCATGTAAGACTTTGCGAAGGGATTAACCTGTCGTATCATGTTGTCTAGTTGAAGCAACAAAATGTCACTGCAACCGCTATTACATTCCTTTTGCAAACGTTGAGTGGTAGCCTCAGCAGAATCGAAGATATATAGCCGACCGTATCGTGGTGACATGTCAGGATTGGTATATAAAGGAGAGACCCGGTGATAAAGCATACAGTTAGTGTCCAGATGGTTGAGCGATGTGTGCGCCCATTGACGCGAAAGCTAAAGCAGAGTTGTATTCCCTGATAAGATCACAGTAATTTCGGGACAGTGGGTTCTTGCCAGTCAAGAGGTCTTGTAATAAAAGAGGAGGTTTGGATAGCGGTGGCAAAGACACCTTGCTGGTATGACAACACTTAGTGTAATGTCCGGATGTGTTGACCTCTGCTGTCCAATGAAGAGCATTGCAAAAAGTACATAGTGCAGTAGGTAGGCCAATGTTATGTTCTTGGACGGGAATGGCGGTATCTTCTTGAAAAGCTGCAGAAAACTGAATGCGATGACTGTGCATGTTGGAATGTGTTTTCGTATGTTTGTTGAAAAGAAATGATGTGTTGAACGATTTAGTGCAGTGTTGACACTGAAAGGAATTGGAATGAGTTTGTAAGTGCTTCTTGAAGGCACGAGTTGTTTCAAAGCATTGCTGACAATGTTCACATTGTATAATTTGTTCAGTGGAGTGTGTTTTTAAATGCGTGTTGAGATATCTCTGCACTTGGAACGTTTTGGAACAAATAGTGCATTGAAAGATCTGTTTAGAATGCGTTTGTTCATTGGAGTGTGTGTTTAAATGTCCTTTGAGATATTTCTGGCGCGTGAAGGTTTTGGAGCAGCGTTGACACTAAAAGGAATTCATCAGGGAATGTGTTTTGAGATGGTTAGTAAGATATCTGTGTGCGTGAAAGCGTTTGTTGCAAATTTTGCATACAAATGTGTGTGTTGAACAGATCTGCACGTGGTTATGGAGATCCATCTCACCCATGAAGTCCTCGTTACAAAATGTGGAATGAGGTTGTGTTTCTTGAGAGCACGAGTTGTTTTGAAGCATTGCTGGCAATGTTCACATTGCATCATTGGTTCATTGTTGTGTTTTTTTAAATGTGCGTTCAGATATCTCTGCACTCGGAAGCTTTTGGAACAAAAGGTGCATTGAAAGTCCTATGTGGAATGCGTTTGTTCAGGGAAGTGTGTGTTTAAATTGAGAGGCACGAGAACCTCGTAATGCTCATCATCCAAAGAACCGCTAAAGAGCAGGGATATGGAGAGACGTTGGGCCGGATTTTAAACTCGAGGAGAGGCATGAGGACGTTCTTGGAAGTAAATCGTGATAGTAGCTGGAAGCATTTGGGACATTGCCACAATTTCTGCCTCGCCACCACAGACTCCTGAAGTATTCATGTAGTCAGCGTATTGTTGAGCAGACTGTATAACAATGCTTCTGTGACTAACAACAACGGACACCACATCGCCGAAGTTATCCCAATGTTGGCAAATAAAGCTAACAGCCATGTTGCGAAGTTCAAGAGCAACAGTTTCATCGATGACATTTTTCCAGAAAAACCCGACTGATAGAAACAAACAGTTACCTGATGCAGGAATTTGTATAACGTTGAAAGAAGTGTTGTTTCCATGAAATACATTTGAAGCGGTGGCCATGGTAGGCAAATGAACAGTCAACTTGGCTCACAGCTGGATGTGGACTGTAGCACAGAGCAAAGCAAGTATGTGTTTGGTGAGCTGTTGGAGGCGGGGATATGAGTAAGCCGTGCCTTGAGAGTGAGGGTGGATGTGGGAGGATGGTTAGAGTTGGCGGGCAGGGCTCTGAGGTGCGTCCCCTATCACGTGGGAGGAGGGTTAGAGTTGGTGGGCAGGGTTCCGTCGTTTGGTGAGTTATTGCGTCCGAGCACATGAGCAGGCAATGTGAATGCCTGGAGAGCGAGGGTGGACGCGGGCCGGGGAATAAGGAGTATTTTGTAGACAAACGTTTTCCGTGTTCCTGCAGGACCACCTAAGAAGAAGCATGTTTGTCGCAGAATCGAATCGCTATGTACAGCGTGTAAAACAGTTTGCGATGGAGGACGCGGTTGTGCATCGTAACCAAAAGGAATAATGAAAAGTCAATGTGGCTCTGAGGTGCATGTGGACCGTAGCAGAGACGAACGTGACTGATGTGGTGATTGGTGAGTTTTTGCATCTGAGTTGGTGGTTGTGGCTCTAGCCAACCCACGGCGTAGCATACGCTGCATAATTATGTATTGATGAGTGAACACTTCCTGAAAGACACAGTTGTCCAAATGGGGTAGGTTTGAGGATACGACTGTAGGTGAATGAAAAGATGGACCTCTGGAGAGAGCAACATACAATTGTCCATGACTGACAATTGGAGGACTGCCGTCGCACGCTCATTCAGCGATTCACATCCGTGACAAACATGCCTCTACTTACATGGTCCTGCCACATCCACCCTCATTCTCAAAGCATACACACCGCCTGGTCATGTGCCCGCTCGCAAGAGCAACTCACGGAGACCCGCCCACCAACTCTAAGACCATGGCATGTAAAACAGTTTGCGATGGTGGTGCGTGCGTCAAAACTGAAAAGAATAATGAAAAGTCAACATGGCTCAGAGGTGCATGTGGAGTGTAGCAGAGACGAACGTGAATGACGCCCTGTGTTGTGAGTTGCTGCGTCCGAGTTGGTGGGCATGGCTCTGCGAGTTTTCGTCGTATCCAATGGTCTTAGAGTTGGTGGGCGTGGCTCCGTCCTGCGTGCTTTCATGGGTGTCTTGCTTGCGCTGGCGGCAGCTTAGTGAATTATATATATAGATAGTAGGAATAATAAAAACAACAACATTTACAGCAAAGAGACGACATGCCGATTTTACATTTTGTGAAGTTTCCTTCTGGGGACTCCCTCATACTGCTGGGAGACTTCAATGCTCACGTGGGCTATGACAGTGAGACCTGGAAGGGCGTGAGTGGGAGGAATGGCCCCCCCGATCTGAACCAGAGTGGTGCTTTGTTATTGGACTTCTGTACTCATCATGAATTGTCCATAACGAACACCATGTTCAAGCATAGGGGTGTTCATATGTGCACTTGGCACTAGGACACCCTAGGCCTCAGTTCAATGATCGACTTTGTGGTCATGTCGTTGGACTTGCGGCCACATGTCTTGGACACTCGTGTGAAGAGAGGGGCGGAGCTGTCAACTGATCACCACCTGGTGGTGAGTTGGCTCCGATGGTGGGGGAGGATGCCGGTCAGGCCTGGCAGGCCCAAACGTGTTGTGAGGGTCTGCTGGGAACGTCTGGAAGAGTCCCCTGCCAGAAGCAGCTTCAACTCCCACCTCCGGCAGAACTTCAACCATGTCCCGATGGAAGTGGGGGCCATGTTCCGTGCCTCTGTTGTTGAGGCGGCTGACCGGAGCTGTGGCCGTAAGGTAGTCGAAAACGTTGGTGGACACCGGCGGTGAGGGATGCTGTCAAGCTGAAGAAGGAGTCCTACCAGTCCCTTTTGTCCTGTGGGACTCTGGAGGCAGCTGATAGGTACCGGCAGGCCAAGCGGAATGTGGCTTTGGTGGTTGCTGAGGCAAAAACTCGGGCGTGGGAGGAGTTTGGGGAGGCCATGGAGAACGACTTTCGGATGGCTTCGAGGAGATTCTGGTCCACCGTCCGGCGTCTCAGGAGGGGAAAGCAGTACAGTGTCAACACTGTGTATGGTGGGGATGGTGTGCTGCTGACCTCGACTAGGGACGTTGTGGGTCGGTGGGGGGAGTACTTCGAAAACCTCCTCAATCCCACTAACATGCCTTCCAATGAGGAAGCAGAGCCTGGGGACATCTCTGGGACTGAGGTCACGAGGTGGTCAAAAAACTCCTTGGTGGCAGGGCCCTGGGGGTGGATGAGATACACCCAGAGTTCCTCGAGGCTCTGGATGTTGTAGGGCTGTCTTGGTTGACACACCTCTGCAACATCGCATGGACATCAGGGACAGTGCCTCTGGATTGGCAGACCGGGGTGGTGGTCCCCCTCTTTAAGAAGGGAGACCAGAAGGTGTGTTCCAAATACAGAGGGATCACACTCCTCAGCCTCCCTGGAAAAGTCTATTCGGGGGTCCTGGAGAGGAGGGTCCATCGGATAGTCGAACCTCGGATTCAGGAGGAACAGTGTGGTTTTCGTCCTGGTCGAGGAACAGTGGACCAGCTCTACACCCTTAGCAGGGTCCTGGAGGGTGCATGGGAGTTCGCCCAACCAGTCTACATGTGTTTTGTGGACTTGGAAAAGGCGTTCGACCGTGTCCCTCGGGGAATCCTGTGGGGGGTCCGAGAATATGGGGTACCAGACCCCCTGATAAGAGCTGTTAGGTCCCTGTACGATCGGTGTCAGAGCTTGGTCCGCATTGCCGGCAGTAAGTCGAACCCGTTTCCAGTGAGAGTTGGACTCTGCCAGGGCTGCCCTTTGTCACCGATTCTGTTCATAACTTTTATGGACAGAATTTCTAGGCGCAGCCAGGGTGTTGAGGGGGTCCAGCTTGGTGGACTCAGGATTGGGTCATTGCTTTTTGCAGATGATTTTGTCCTGTTTGCTTCATCAGGCTGTGATCTTCAGCTCTCTCTGGATCGGTTCGCAGCTGAGTGTGAAGCGGCTGGGATGGGAATCAGCACCTCCAAATCCGAGACCATGGTCCTCAGCCGGAAAAGGGTGGAGTGCCCTCTCAGGGTTGGGAGCGAGATCCTGCCCCAAGTGGAGGAGTTCAAGTATCTCGGGGTCTTGCTCACGAGTGAGGGATTAATGGAGCGTGAGATCGACAAGCGGATCGGTGCGGCGTCCTCAGTGATGCGGGCTCTGCATCGGTCTGTCGTGGTGAAAAAGGAGCTGAGCCATAAGGCAAAGCTCTCAATTTACCAGTCGATCTATGTTCCTACCCTCACCTATGGTCATGAGCTATGGGTAGTGACCAAAAGAACGAGATTGCGAATACAAGCAGCTGAAATGAGTTTCCTCCGCAAGGTGTCTGGGCTTTCCCTTAAAGATAGGGTGAGAAGCTCAGTCATCCGGGAGGGGCTCAGAGTAGAGCCGCTGCTCCTCCACATCGAGAGGAGTCAGATGAGGTGGCTCGGGCATCTGATCAGAATGCCTCCTGGACGCCTCCCTGGTGAGGTGTTCTGGGCACGTCCAACCGGGAGGAGGCCCCGGGGAAGACCCAGGACACGCTGGAGGGACTATGTCTCTCGGCTGGCCTGGGAACGCCTTGGGATTCTCCCGGAAGAGCTAGAAGAAGTGGCCGGGGAGAGGGAAGTCTGGGTATCTCTGCTCAAGCTGCTGCCCCTGCGACCCGACCTCAGATAAGCGGAAGAGAATGGATGGATGGATGGAAGTTTCTTCCTGATTGTGCAGGATAAAGACATCGGAGCTCCTTAAACAGCGACATCTGGTGGTTCACAGATATCATAGCAGCCGTGAGCTCGACATACAGCGGTAGAGCCGCACATTGAAGCGTTTCAGTTGGACAGGTGCACTAAACACAAAAAGCCCATGATCGCGGTGTGTATTCATTTTGATTTTAAGATAATCATGTGGTCATTAAAATGCTGCAATAAACAGGCACTTTAGTACAGATGATACACTTCTACAATAAAATGTTTAATTGTCTTGTCCTAAAGATGTCATTTGTTGTCGTGTTAAAAATCATTATGAATAGAGTTTAAGCCACCAATGATTAACAATTAAGGTGGTAGACTTTTGTTGTGAGACAACTTGAAAGATTTCTATTTATCCATCAGTATTTTCGAGATCACATAACTGAAGGGCAGCGAGAATCACCATGGACTTGAGGGGATGTGCGGGTGGAGCGACAGTGCAGAAGGGGATTTAGGGAATGTGCCGTCAGCAGCCTGTAGTGCTAACCGGAGGAGAGCAGCATATTTTTCAGATAACGGGGTAGAACAGTTCCATGCTCGTGATTGCTTCTTTCCACTTCTAGACTCATTAGAAACCCCCTCTGCTACTAGATATATGACTTCCTGACAGACAAACAGACCCCAGTCAGAGAGAGTTGTACACAATCCATCAAATGCCATAGTTCTGAGTGCTGGGATCCCCCTAATGTTGTGTCCTATGTCTAGTACTCGTCACCCCAATGACCCATGACAGTTGTGCCAGGTACACCATAAACCACACCAGTAAGTCTGAGGACAACATAATAGTGATGGGCCTCATCGGTGATGATGACAAGGCGGCTTACAGAGAGGAGGTTAAACATCTAGTGGGCTGGTGTAAGAACAATAAATTGACTGACCGTGAATGTCGATTAAACAAAGCAGATCACTATTGACTTCTGATAGAACCATGACACTGTCTGTCTCCTCTGTGGTATTAGTCAGGTGCACAAAGGTCCTGGGAGTCGAGGTGACAAGTGATCTCTCCTGGACTGAACAAGCCCCCTTGCTAGTCCAGAGAGGACAGAAGCGACTGCATTTCCTGACTCCCCACTCTCCCCCAATATCCTGGCTAAGCTGCCCACCAACCGCCAAGTCACCCCGTAGTGAATGTGTGGTAGCTCATCTTCACGTATCGACATATTGTTATACACAAGCTGCTGTCAGATTGCATGGTGGTTATTTGTTGATGTACAATAAGAAATAAGACTTGAATTTTGTACCAAGGTATTGTCATTGTCTTCTTCCAAAAACAAAAAGATACAGTTGAGAAAGCTGTAGAAAAGTTATAGAATTGTAGTGAAATGGAATGTGGAGATCTCAAGTCACATTCTTGACTCTACTGAGTTGACGTGTTTGCTGAAGGATGCGATGATGTGCTTGATTTGTAAGTGCTGCCATAGTGAGATTCTGAAGTGTCGCGGTGTGAAGTTTCACAGTTCAAGTGTCGTGACTTCAATGACCACACCTACACCCTAACCCTCTGCACATTCTCCATTTATTTGTTTTCTGAGCGTTGCTCTTTCAGTTTCGACTCCGAGTATATCGCAGTGTTTCTTAGCAGACTGAGTGCTGGTGCTTCTCAGGGTTTCATGTGAGGATCCCCCCGATGTGACGTCACTGCATCAGGCTGTTCATGTTGTTGGGTTTTGAGCAAATAAGGAAAAAATGGTTCAATGTATAATTTGCCCCCTCTCCACTACATAGGGGATGTCAATGTCAATGTCAATTTATTTATATAGCACATTTAAAACAACATAGTAATGCTGTGGCCAAAGTGCTTTACAATTATAGAATAAAAGAACAAAACAATTTACATAAAAACATAAATAGAAATAAAATATATGAACATACAATAAGATACATAATAAATAGAAGTAATGTTATATAATCACAAAGAGGAAACCATCAGTGTTACTGAAGGTCACTGAATGCAAGTGAGTAGAAATGAGTCTTTAATTTTGTTTTAAACAGTTCAATTGTAGACGACTCCTTTATGTGATGAGGTAAAGAGTTCCACAGGCGAGGAGCAGCAGCTGTAAAAGCCCTGTCTGTCCCCCTTAGTTTTACACTTGGTATGAGGGACAACAAGAGACAGCTGACCAGAAGATCTAAGCACTCTAGATGGCTGATGTAAAACACACAGTTCAGATAAATAGGCAGGAACAAGCCCATGTAAAGATTTAAAAACTAGCAGCAAGATTTTAAAATCAATTTGAAAACTGACAGGCAGCCAGTGTAAAGAAGCTAAAATAGGAGAAACAGAGTCAGATTTTCTTGCCCCAACCAGAAAGCGAGCGGCAGCATTCTGGACCAACTGTAACCTGTGTATCAGAGATTTGCTAATCCCAGAATACAGCGAGTTGCAGTAATTGAGGCGAGAAAAAATAAACACATGAGTAGCTATCTCAAGAGCCCTAGAAGATAAAAAAGACTTGATCTTACCTAATAGACGAAGTTGGAAAAAGCAACTCTTAACTATAAAATTTACTTGTTTCTCAAAAGAGAGGTTACTGTCAAAGGTAACACCAAGATTACGGACTTGAGGTTTGGAAAAGACAGAGAAAGAGCCGAGAAGTCCGAGAGCAATTTGGGCTTTAGCTGATGGACCCACTATAACACCTCCGTTTTATTTTGATTCAGATCAAGAAAATTATTAGCCATCCAGGATCTTAGTTCAGACAGACAGTTGTGGAGTTGATTTATTGCAGAGTTGCAGACAGGAATATAAACCTGAGTGTCATCAGCATAGCAGTGAAAAGAAATGTTAAATTTCCTAAAAATCGCTCCAATAGGGTGAAGGTATATCTACTGTATATACAGTGATCCCTCGCTATATCGCGCTTTGCCTTTCGTGGCTTCACTCCATCGCGGATTTTATATGTAAGCATATTTAAATATATATCGCGGATTTTTTGCTGGTTCGCGGATTTCTGCAGACAATGGGTCTTTTAATTTCTGGTACATGCTTCCTCAGTTGGTTTGCCCAGTTGATTTCATACAAGGGACGCTGTTGGCAGATGGCTTAGAAGCTACCCAGCTTACTTTTCTCTCTCTCTCTCTCTCTTGCGCTGACTTTTTCTGATCCTGACGTAGGGGGATTGAGCAGGGGGGCTGTTCACACACCTAGACGATACGGACGCTCGTCTAAAAATGCTGAAAGATTATCTTCACGTTGGCTACCTTCTGTGCAAGCTGCTTCGTGAAACAACATGCTGCACGGTGCTTCGCATACTTAAAAGCTCGAAGGGCACGTATTGATTTTTTTATCTGTCTCTGTCTCTGTCTCTCTCTCTCTGTCCTGACGGAGGGGGTGTGAGCTGCCGCCTTCAACAGCTTTGTACCGGCGGTGCTTTGCATACTTAAAAGCAAACAGCCCTAATGATTTGTTAGCATTCCTCTCTGTTTCCTTTGAAGAGGAAGATATGTTTACATTCTTTTAATTGTGAGACAGAACTGTCATCTCTGTCTTGTCATGGAGCACAGTTTAAACTTTTGAAAAAGAGACAAATGTTTGTTTGCAGTGTTTGAATAACGTTCCTGTCTCTCTACAACCTCCTGTGTTTCTGCGCAAATCTGTGACTCAAGCATGACAATATAAAAATAACCATATAAACATATGGTTTCTACTTCGCGGATTTTCTTATTTCGCGGGTGGCTCTGGAACGCAACCCCCGCGATGGAGGAGGGATTACTGTATATAATTCACTAAGTCCATGGCAAGCAAGACGCACGCAAGACAGAGCCCCGCCCACCAACAATTCACTAAGCAGCCAACCATGGCACGCAAGACAGACGTGGAATTTAATGACACTAGCCAACCCGTGGCGTAGCATACGCTGCATAATTATTTATTGAAAAGATATGCCTGTATCTGCCAAAACCAGTTTTCAGTCACGGACAATTGTATGTTGCTCTCTCCAGAGTTCCATCCTTTCATTCACTCACAGTTGTATCCTCAAACCCACCCCATTTGGACAACTGTGTCTTTCAGGAAGTGTTCACCCATCAATAAATGATTATGTGGTGTATGCTATGCCGCAGGTTGGCTAGTAGAGAATAAAATAGGACCCAAAATGGATCCCTGAGGAACACCATATTTAAGAGGAGCAGTACATGAAAAAGAGGAATTAAAAGTCACTGAAAAGTGTCTACCAGTTAGATATGACCTGAACCAGTTAAGAGCAGCCCCTTTGAGCCCAACAAGATGTTCAAGCCGCAACAGCAATATCTCATGGTCAATGGTGTCAAAGGCAGCGGACAGGTCAAGGAGGAGAAGGTCTGCAGCACCACCTGAGTCAGTAATAAGAGAGATGTCGTTGAACACTTTCAGGAGTGCCGTTTCAACACTATGATAACGCCTAAAGCCAGATTGGTAGATCTCAAATAAATTATTGGAGTTAAGGTGATCGACCAATTGATTATACATAATTCTTTCTAGAATTTTAGCTAGAAACGGCAGTTGGGAAACTGGACGAAAATTGGCTAAAACTCCAGGAACTAATTCTGCCTTTTTTAGACAGGGACGGACTGCAGCATGTTTAAAAAATGAGGGCACAACTCCCGAACTAATAGAATCATTTATAATGGCTAATAAAGATGGGCCCAACACATCAAAGGCTTCCACTAAGAGACGTGGTGGTACAATATCCAGAGGACTGGGGGCTGGTTTAAGGGTGTCAATAGTTCTTTTAAGCTGAGAAAGTGAGACTAGATCAAAGGATTCTAAGACAATGTCATGATTAACAGTAGGAAGATTATATTCAGTTTGAACAATGCCACGGCGGATAGTATCAATTTTGCTAACAAAGAATGATAGAAACTGGTCAATTTAATGAACAATGCTATTTGATCCCATCACAGAGTGAGGGCGAATGGCCGCATTAATTGAATTAAATAAGACCCTAGGATTCTTTGAATGACAGGATACTAAATCGGCAAAGAAGTCTTGTTTTGTTTTCTTAACTTCAGCCTGAAAATTGAAAAGAGACAGAACTATTCAATACTGTATTTTCTGGTCATGTCTGCTTCACTCCCAAAACCCCCAAGAAGACATAAAGAACTGCGGTTACTAATAGGAAATAAAATCAAAGAGCGGCCTTAGGGGAGGTTTAAGGGAGCACAATTAGAAATGGGACAAAAAATATTACATGACACTGTGGTGTTGTGAGGGGGGCAGATTAAACTGTTAACAAGTCTCATGTCCTACTGACCCATAGGCGACTTACAAACACTCATTTAGGTGTGTGTGGTGTGTGTGACCAGCTCTGAGGGGATCCTGTCTACTGTTGGTTCCTGCCATGCACACAGGGCTGCTAGCCAAGACCTTGCCCTCACCTTGTGACCCAGCACTGGAAGAAGCCGCTTTAAAACGTGTGTGCACAGATTTAGTCTAGATGTGAAATGCAAGAAAATGTCAGATCTGCCTGTGTTTATGTGTTTGTGTGTGTGTGTTTAGATAGATAGATAGATAGATAGATAGATAGATAGATAGATAGATAGATAGATAGATAGATAGATAGATAGATAGATAGATAGATAGATAGATAGATAGATAGATAGATAGATAGATAGATACTTTATTAATCCCAGGGGGAAATTCACATTATTCACATGATCACGGGGTCCAGGAGGGGTCTGGTCCTCCTAAAATCCACCACCAGCTCCTTGGATTTGCTGGTGTTCAGTTGTAGGTGGTTTGAGTCGCACCATTTAACAAAGTCCTTGATTAGGTCCCTATACTCCTCCTCCAGCCCATTCCTGATACAGCCCACGATAGCAGTGTCATCAGCAAACTTTTGCATGTGGCAGGACTCCGAGTTGTATTGGAAGTCTGATGTATATAGGCTGAACAGGACCGGAGAAAGTACAGTCCCCTGCGGCGCTCCTGTGTTGCTGACCAAAATGTCAGACCTGCAGTTCCCGAGATGC
This sequence comes from Erpetoichthys calabaricus, assembly GCF_900747795.2. Classification (NCBI taxonomy): domain Eukaryota; kingdom Metazoa; phylum Chordata; class Cladistia; order Polypteriformes; family Polypteridae; genus Erpetoichthys; species Erpetoichthys calabaricus. The sequence continues at coordinate 1,038,557 of NC_041395.2, read as the reverse complement.
ACATACTGAGGTCTGTCTGTAAGATAGTCCACAATCCATGCCACCAGGTATGAATCTACTCCCATCTCTGTCAGCTTGTCCCTGAGGAGCAGAGGTTGGATGGTGTTGAAGGTGCTAGAGAAGTCCAGAAACATAATTCTTACAGCACCACTGCCTCTGTCCAAGTGAGAGAGGGATTGGTGTAGCATGTAGATGATGGCATCCTCCGCTCCCACCTTCTCCTGGTATGCGAACTGCAGAGGGTCGAGGGCGTCATGTAACCTGTGCCCTCAGGTGGTGAAGCAGCAGCCGCTCCATAGTCTTCATCACATGAGTAGTATTATGCATGCACGTTCTGTCAAACTGTCAATCAAAATGATTAATGACCTTTAAGCCCCGCCCCTTTTGGCTGACTGCCAGAACACTTTCTGTCAAAAATGATTGATGACCTTAAGCCCTGCACCTTCGGTGACGCACTTCCGGCCCTGCCCCTTTGACACATGTCCGGTCCCCGCCCTGCCCCTTGGGTGACACACGTCCGGTCCCCGCCCCGCCCCTTCGGTGACGCACGTCCGGTCCCCGCCCGCCCCTCTGATTGGTGGATTTGAATGATGCATACCGCCCCCTGTCGGTGGATTGGTGACGCACATCCGGTCCCCTCCTTGAACCCCTCCTTCGCCTGCTCGGATCTCCTTTCTGTCAAAGGCATTTTGATGGATGTCTGCCCTTCCTTGAACCCACCATTACCCCCCTTCACCTGCTTGGGTGTCCTTTCTGTCAAGGGCATTTTGATGGATATCTGCCTCCTCCTTGAACCCCCACCTCCTGAGGGCAAGCCCAAACATGTCCAGGGGCATCCCCCCCTCCCGAGAACATGTTCCAACATGCCCTCGGTCAGGCAGCACCTGTTGGCTGGCCCCACCATTTCTGAAAGTGCTGTATAAAAAAGCGGCTCATCTTCTTCGATTCTATCTATGATTTTAATATTAACACGAAAATAAAATATCTCTCTACCCCTTTGCTTTTTTTATCTAAGTCCAACAGCTTTCCATTTTACAGACAGACTCTTCTGTAAAAATAGCCTTAGCAGTGAAGCAGGTTCACTACAGAGAAACCCCAAAGGGCATGGTCTCAGAGCGACAAGTAGAAAGGTCTAAGCGTCCAGCATCTGAATCTTCCATTTCACAGAAAAACAAGCAGCCCCGATCTCTCTCTACACACCGATATTCTCTGAGCTGACAGGATCTGCGCGTGCTGGCCAGGGCCATGTCCGTTCGCTCGTGCTGGAAAGCTGCTAGGTCCCACCTCTGCTGGGGTGCCCGGCCGTCTGAGGAATTCTTTGCATTCTTTGCGCGCGAGGTTATAGAAAGGGGGGTGATTCACACCCCTGCTGCCAGATACGGTGCAAGCCGGTAGCTGACACCATAATGTGCATCAAATAGACTCCAATATACATCTCCCCGTTTAAAATTGGCACGTATCTGTTTTTATAAATTACATTTCAAAAAAGAATTCCTGCTTTTTGCCTATAAAATAACTCTGAGGGCTGACACTGTTCTCACTTGCCTGGTCAGCGCACACACCCATTAAAGAGATCACGGTAGGGCATACTTTTGATTATTATATGCGCCAAATGAGTATGTTTAAAAAACGGATGGTAGAATCCTTATATTTTATCCTTAATATTAATGTTTCCAAGTTGATTCTCCGGTAACTCCCTTTTTAAAAATGACAGCTGTTTAAAACGAGAGGGGCTGGGATTTTAAATTTAAAAATGCTCATAGGTTACCATTAATTATTATGTTCAGCAATAGTTGTTCTTTCTGTTTACCGAAACGGGTAATCTGTTCAATTTGTTTTTGTCTCGGCGTCTGAAAATTCAAGCAGAGCCTCTTCTCTGAGAATATTCAGGAGTGGCTTAAAAGCGCAGGCAGAGATTGTAGGCATTTGCTCTGACATAATAACATGTCCGTATTCTGAACTACGTACAGAAGGGCCCGCTTGTGAAATGCGTACTCTTTCGAAATGGAATCCTGCTGTAACCGTTTGTTTTCTGTACGAATCTGCCTGTTTTTAAAAGTCTGAGGTAACGAAACATTTTTACTTTATAAACTCTTATTTGGATAGCCGGTTGGAGACAGCCTCCAAGGATGAACAGGGACCAGGAGCTCAATGCAACTGTGTTTTCATTCCTCTAAATGAAATGTAATTATTTTAATACAGCCTATAGTAGCCCCAAAGTCCAGATGATTTTTAGATGTATCAAGTGTATTGTTGAATAATGAGGATAAATGAATAGTATAAGATGTACCTGTATGTATGAGATTATATCTTAATACACAGGGAACCTGAGACCCGGTTGTCTGTTTTTATTTACGTCCTTAAAAAGTTTGTATACATTTTCTGTGGTACCTGTTTCTTTTTTTCACAAACGTCAGGTATCTTTGTAAGACGCTCGTATATAGTTTTACTTTTGCCTCGGAGCTCAAGTCACCGCGTTGGAGTATGAATTTCATTTGTTTATTCAGGTCCATTTCCGTAGCGTTCTGCCGCATTGTAGCCTTTTGCTTTTGAGGGACTAGGCACATCTTGTGTGTGTATTCATATTTATCCTCTCAAACCTATTAAACTAGTAATGAAAGGAATGGCCGTGCTTATGATGATGATTTTTAATTTTTTGCTTAGCTCATTTCTATAACACAGGAGCCTTTTGACAAAAAGGAAAACTTTGTAAATACACTTGTGCATTTAAACGGAGCTTTATAAGAAAGCAGGTTACACACCTTATCTCAGTTTTGTACGTGCATTTAAAAACACTCACTGTTACACTAGCACAAAATGTTGATATATTCTGTCTACTCAAAAACTAAAATTATTTCTATTAATACAGGGGATAATTAGAAAACATTTTACTATTTTTAATTAAAAAGTTAAAAAACAGAAAAGCCCAATTATGATTTTTGTTTTGTCATGGGAGGATCCTAGGGTGACACTTTTCCCCTTTTATACTCTGTTATTTAGACCTTAACACATATTCTTACCAAGATAGATAGATAGATAGATAGATAGATAGATAGATAGATAGATAGATAGATAGATAGATAGATAGATAGATAGATAGATAGATAGATAGATAGATAGATAGATAGATAGATAGATACTTTATTAATCCCAGGGGGAAATTCACAAAGTGAATTACAATAGTTCATCACTTCCCAATTCCTGTAACTTTAGACAGAGCTCCATAACAGGCAAGAGACAAGTATTATAGGTCAAATACACAGGGCCATAAAACAAAAGAAAAATAAAGTGTGAACACCACACAACATGGTATTGCTAGATGTATTGTTTTTTTTCAGGTGACCCATTTTTGCGTTGTGTGAGGTACCAGCCATAAGTCAAGATCTTTCTTTTATACTGATTTGATAAAGATAATCTAGGTATGATGTGGTCATCCTGTCTCCAAGACAACTTTACCTTTATTACATTTAAATTTCTTGTCTCTGAAAATCCATTCATAGCTCATACACTTCTGCTCTTAGAGCCAGGAGGCTATAGTTGCGGTGTGCTTGTTTAACTAGAGGCAAGCGTTGTAAGAAGCGCTCTTCTGCACATCCAAAGTTCATTGAACTAAAATCATGTTTTTAAAATCATCAGCTTTAGCTCATGTTAGTGACCTCATAAATGGGAGCCAACAGCTCAGCACACTTGTATAGCTCACAAAATGGCAGAGCTAATTACTCTTTCTGCTTAAACTAATTATCTAATATTCAGGTAATTCTTAATTAAACACTAAAGCATTAGTGAACAAAATACGTTTTCAGTAGCCAAGTAAAATGACCAGTTGCTTTAACATGAAAATAAAGTCTCTTTAGAAAATAAAGCATCTAAAAGCATCTTTGTAAAGGTCCAATTTTAAAACATTATAAGAAAAATCCTTGTTTCCAAAAGAGTTCTGCCCATTTTTCCAACAGTTTTCTTGACTGATCTTTGGAATCATCAGTGCCTTTCTGATCACACCCACCCCAAACATAGCATATAACTTCATTTCTGTACTGTACTCATTTTAAATGATAATAGCCAGTATAAAGTCCCTAAAGGAACTGGGTAGGAACTGGAGACATCTGATATCTTCTATCACATATCTTTTTTTTGCAAGCCCAAGTAATTCAGATTCTGCTCACAACACAAATGTACGGTTATTTTTTCTGATATGGCCAAATCTTTGTCAGGCTAATCATGAAAAAATAAATAAAAATCAGATTTTATTCTCATTACAGTTTGACATATTTTATTATACCTACTTAACTTTTATCGACATTTATCTTATCTCTATATTTATTTTTCTAGTATCAGAATGTAGTTTAAGTTAATTGGTTTTGGGTTCAATAGATGTATTTTTCATGTTTTCGATTCTTGTTTTCTTTTTTTCACATCTTCGCGCCCCCTAGGTGGGGTCTGTCTCACAGTTTGAGAACCACTGTTGTAGGGGGTTATTTGTAAAACACTCTGTGGCACTTCAAACTAAATTAGATTCCCTCGGTTATTCAGCTGTCCATCGGCGTTCCATTTTTGTTATAAATTGTATTTAGTCTCTCTTTATTTACTAAACATTTTATATGATGATTAGAAAACAGTTATCTTGTTCAGGCTTTAATTTAAATCAGCATTTTCATCAACAGGTTATAACCACTTGGTACTCAGGGTGCTTTGTATAGTACAAAGTTTTAGAAATTCTGTTAACGCTTGGTAAGAACCTTCCATTTTACATCACTTATGAGCCCCTGAAAAATAAGAATAGTTATCGTATGTTATATGAGCCTATACACTACAGGGCTGACGATTAGGCTTATTTTGGACTCGTTAGGCAAATCAGGAAGGAAAATGTTTTAGTGAATAGTTACATAATATCTATTATAGGTATTAACACAAGGATTAAAATTTTACTAAAACTATGAGGTTTATTCTTTCTTTTAGGTAGTCCAGGTTACATAGGACAGTTATCCTTCTAGTATCAGAATGTAGTTTAAGTTAATTGTTAATTGCTGTTTGTGGAAAAGCACCCTTTGTTTTAGTAGCATTCATGGTGAAGGGGATGTAAGTTTGAACTGGGATTCCAAGAGTCAACAAGTGTCTGCAATCTTCTTGAATACGAGTCAAAGGACCAGGGTTTGTGCGGTGATCACAGTCAATGTCAGAGTTAAGCTAGACATTATTATTATTCCAAAATGAAACATTGACTCGCCCATATCACAAATATAAGATAGTAAAAACTAAAATGTACAAATACTAAGTCGCAGAGGAGATTAAAAAATATATTAAGACCGGATCAACAAGGGATCACCCCAAAGCTCACAGCACACTACAACTGAACCTACGTGTTTTGCAGTATATTATCAGTTAAACGGTCATCTGTTTAGACCGCTCCTCGGGGTTGCAAAGAGTTGGGGAAAACATTATTTAACATCTGAGAGTATGATGCTAATTAACATTAGCCTGTTATTGTTAGGACCTTATCCGGCACTAAAAGTTGGGCTTGTGTTCCTCCAGATTCAGGAAGAACATGAAAAAGTGGAGTTATAAAGGAGTTACAGTGATCCCTCGCTATATCGTGCTTCGCCTTTCGCGGCTTCATTCCATCGCGGATTTTATATGTAAGCATATTTAAATATATATCGCGGATTTTTCGCTGCTTCGCGTGTTTCTGCGGACAATGGGTCTTTTAATTTCTGGTACATGCTTCCTCAGTTGGTTTGCCCAGTTGATTTCATACAAGGGACGCTATTGGCAGATGGCTTAGAAGCTACCCAACTTACTTTCTCTCTCTCTCTCTTGCGCTGACGTAGGGGTGTGTGAGAAGGGGGGCTGTTCGCACACCTAGACAATAGGGACGTTGCTACCTTCTGTGTGCAGCTGCTTCCTGAAGGACATGCAGCACGGTGCTTCACATACTTAAAAGCTCGAAGGGCACGTATTGATTTTTGCTTGAAAAATAAACTCTGTCTCTCTTTGTCTGCTCCTGACGGAGGGGGTGTGAGCTGCCGCCTTCAACAGCTTTGTGCCGCGGTGCTTCGCATACTTAAAAGGCAAACAGCCCTATTGATTTGTTTGCTTTTGTCTCTCTCTATCTCTGTGACATGATCTGCTCCTGACACGCACTCCTTTGAAGAGGAAGATATGTTTGCATTCTTTTAATTGTGAGACGGAACTGTGATCTCTGTCTTGTCATGGAGCACAGTTTAAACTTTTGAAAAAGAGACAAATGTTTGTTTGCAGTGTTTGAATAACGTTTCTGTCTCTCTACAACCTCCTGTGTTTCTGCGCAAATCTGTGATCCAAGCATGACAATATAAAAATAACCATATAAACATATGGTTTCTACTTTGCAGATTTTCTTATTTCGCGGGTGGCTCTGGAACGCAACCCCCGCGATGGAGGAGGGATTACTGTATTACAATTTGAAAAACTATCATAAGGTATAAAAAACATTGATATGGAGACAAAACCAGCATGAAAAGAAACCTTTTTGAAATAATAAGCTTTTTTTTGACGTGTGCAGTCTGGAATAGTCTGAAGATGTTTTAAAGAGTTAATTTTTAAATAAAACATAATAAAAATACTAAATATTAAATCTGAATAAAGCACAGAAGTAGCCTTTAATGATATATCCATTAGTGTTAAGTATTATCAAGCACTGGGTTCTGTTTATAAGATTTATTTAATTTAGTTATAAGCAAAATGATTGGCTGCATTTTGCTATGAAATGAACCATAGTTTGATACAGCTTTAAGAATTAGAATGCAAGACAAACCTATACACTTAATAAGAAATGTTGCTGTTTCAATAGGGATATTTTGGATCTCTGTTTTAACCTTTTTGACCAGAAACCCCTGGACAGGGACATATACCACATATATTGAAAATGAACAGTGCCGACATGCTAACTAAATAGATATAATCTAAGATATTTTAGAATAGGGACCTGTGTGCTAACCCCATGATTCTGACAAACTAAAGGGTCTCCACTTAATTGTCAAACTTTCTGCGGGGCTGTGGATCTTGTAATGGAGAGTGTAAAATATTCTATAATCTTTACTCTGTAAAGGTCAATATGACAGAGATGTAGCGCCTGTGTCCACAGTGTTAACCAATCCTAGGACATGATGTTCAAAATTCACCTAGGGTTTTTCAGAAGAGATAGGACAAGTGCGGCGTGTGTTCTGTATTCTCTTTTCTGTATTAACTATACACAATGACCAGACTCCCGAGACCTTAGGCTTTTTCATGCAGAAGTACATTTCACAGACCTGAATAAGAGACATCCATCAAAATGCTCTTGACACAAAGGAGGACCAATCAGGCGGGTGGGGTGGGAGTCTCTTTTCAAAGCGTTCAGGATGTGCCAGGCTATAAAAAACTTTTTCAACGATGTGTTTTGAACGGTTAACAATCAGCATCTCTCCGGCTATGCTCCTGATCATGCATGATGGTCTACGGGCCAGACGGCCCCCTACGATGGCCTGTTTTGACATGAGGCTATCGTGCCCGACTCCGAGGACTCTGCGCCTAACAGCTAGCCTCCAGACCAGCCTTCTTGGCCGGACCTTCTTATGCCTTCAAATGACCAGATCTAGGAGCCCGAGCCTCCGTTACCTGCCCCTGGTGATATGTCTAGGTGGGATAGTTTCCTGGAGAACCGCGCAGTACCTGACATTTTTGTACCTGCTAATGATGTTCCGGGGAGCCTAACAGGGGCTGAGGAGATAGCCATTCAGGCCGGGCAACAAGAAGAGGCTGTGGACGACCCGGTAGAGGCTCCGGCCGCTTGGAAAATATCATCCAAGGATGCGGATTATGCGGGCATGGCCCTTGAACAAACTGACGGACCCTGGGTGAGACATTTCGAAAGGCTGGGGAAGAGTTGGATGGCGGCTCTGCTGGATATAATAGTGGATCGGTACCTAAAAAGTACCTGTCAGGGATGTTGAATAGACCAACCCAGCCAGACACGGCCTATGTGTCTGTTTGAGACTGACTCTGTTTATCGGGTTGACCGCTTTCAAGAGGTTCTGGATGTTTTACGCAAACCGTGGCTCAGAAGCCTGGTCATCAAGACTCTGGGCTGCTTCAACATCTTTCTGCCTTTTCACCAGATTCACACCTTTGCACAAAATGCTGTCGACGACCTGAAAAATGAACATTCTATTCATGAGTCGATTGTCCAAGCCTTTCATAATAGGGACAAGGACTCTTACTCAAAAATACGTGAAATAGCCGAGGCTTTCTGTAAACGCCATTTTCTGGACTTAATAGGTCTGATGGATCTTTAAGGTTTTACAGGGTATAAGACATGGAAAAATCAAATGGAGTGTCTGAACTGAATGTACCTGTGAGATCACATGCTTTTGTCTGCTTTTAATCATGCTGTTGAGTTGTAATATTATGTTTTGAAGTGTTTAGTAAAACCTCTCTGAATTTTTATATTGTTTTTTGAAAATGACCAATAAAGTACCATTTGATTTTTAAACCATTGACATTTTTCTTTCACCGTCCAGGATGGTGCAGGTCTTGGAAAAAGCATATTATAAATCTGAGAATGAGGGGGTCCTTGGGGTAGCATAGACTCTTTGAAAAGAGACTCCCACCCCACCCGCCTGATTGGTCCTCCTTTGTGTCAAGAGCATTTTGATGGATGTCTCTTATTCAGGTCTGTGAAATGTACTTCTGCATGAAAAAGCCTAAGGTCTCGGGAGTCTGGTTATTGTGTATAGTTAATACAGAAAAGAGAATACAGAACACACGCCGCACTTGTCCTATCTCTTCTGAAAAACCCTAGGTGAATTTTGAACATGTGGACACTTTTTGTGACTGAAGACAGAGAAGAAAATTAAAATTAGTAAAAACCTTTTATTGATACATACCAGGCAAGGGTAAAATGACAGAGAAATACAGTCCTAGGACACCGCACTTCATCTGCCTCGAGCTCAGATATCCTTGCTCTTTTATAGCTTTTCTAGTCTCCTGATCGTAGACCACGTAAGCAATAAAAATAGCGTCCTGACTCATTTTGTATTATTCCAATTGGTAAAGTCTTTACCCTAAAGGTATATTTTCTTGTCACACACATCATTGAAAGAAAACTTACAGAAAGTATATATGCTTTTTGTCACGTACGCAAAACACAAACAAGTTTGATCATTCTGTCCTATTTTCTGTACTTACACACATACATTTTGTTCAATTACATCATTTTATGTTTTTACACTCCTCCCTTTTTGAACAAAATGATGTGGGCAGTAGAATTAAATTGAAATGGTTGATGAAGGGGAAGGGGGAGGGGGGAAGGGGATGGGGAGGAGAAAATGGAAGAAGCTATACGAGACATGTGCTCCTCATGTAGCATATATGCCCTTTCCATAGAGGCAGTAAAGTACTTAGATATTATGTAGCGAAACAAAGGGATAATACAACAACCAACCACGAGGAGGAGGCAAAATGCCACAACCAAACAAATAAAAACAGATCTTATCCATTGTCCCCAGGATCCGAAGGAGGATGCAAACCACTGAAGTGGTGAGTCCCTGTGTGACTGTGATATTCGGGTATCTCTGATTCTGGTTCTGTTTTACTTTATAAAGATAGAGATCACCACCCATCCTTGGGTAGCCTGAGAGGGTGCGGGTAACAGTCAACAGAAAAAGTATTTTTAAGATAGCCATTTCTTGCAATGCGATGCGTGGATCCAGGCAGGCAGTCCTTCAACTTTCACGGCATGTGGTGTGGATAGAAGAATTTGGAATGGTCCTCTCCACCTAGGCTGATGCCAGTGTTTCCTCTGAGTATCTCGAACCAGGATCCAGGTGCCCAAGGGAATTGGTAAATCCTTAGAAGGTGGGCTGGTCCTCCAGGCTTGATTAACCTGCTGGTGGACTTCCTTCAACGAGGTTCGGAGACCTGCAAGACTAGAGAGAAGATCATTGTCCACAGTATGAAAATTCACATTTCCTACAATCATGCCAATGGGCATGGGACGTCCGGTCAGAATCTCAAACGGCGATAGTCCCAGTTGTCGGTGTGTCCGTCCCATTAGTCCCATTAAAGCTAAGGGTAGTGCATCCGGCCATGATAAATTAGTTTGTTCACAAATTTTTGCGAGTTTAGCTTTTAAAGTGCCATTGCATCGTTCTACGATGCCTCCGCTTTGGGGATGGTATTTACAATAATGGTGCACATTAATTTGGAGCCAGGTGGTTAACTCATTTATAACGGAGTTCACAAAATGAGTGCCATTATCTGTTTGTAACTTTTGAGGGATACCCCATCTTGGAATAATCTCTTTAATTAGTGCTTTGGCTACTGTTTTGGCATCGTTGTGTTTTGAAGGGAAAGCCTCTACCCATCGGGAGAACACATCAACAATTACTAGACAATAACGGTACCCTTTAGACGGGGTTAGTTCAATGAAATCCATTTGGAGGTGTTCAAACGGACCCATTGGATTAGGGGTAACGGCGGGACTTACCTGGGTACCTTTTCCCACATTAAACTTTTGACATATTGCACAGTGTCTGCAAAATTGCTCTGCATATGTAGAGAAACCTACAGCTTCCCAATGTTTTTCAACATCTCGAACCATGGCATCTCTACCTGCGTGATCGAGCCCATGGGCGATTTTTGCCATTCCTGGGAAAGAGGCTTTTGGGAGAAAAGGTTTGTTAGTGTGTTTATGAGTCCAGACTCCATCAGAGAGGGACCCTTCTTTGGACCATTTTCTCCTTTTGATATCCGTGGCTGCACTCTGTAAAGAAATAATTTGATTATCAGGGTCCTGGTCATTTCTCTGTTGGAATAAAGAAATTGGTGTGTTATTATATGCAGCCTCTTTAGCAAAGTGGTCAGCTAATTCATTTCCTTTGCTAACAGGATCCTGTTTTCCTGTGTGAGCTTGACATTTAACAATCGCTAGCTTCGATGGTTTGGTTATAGCTTCTAAAAGGGATTCGATCAATTTCTGATGTTGGATGGGTTTGCCAGTACTGGTCTTAAATCCCCTTACTTTCCATAGTGCTCCATGATCATGGCAGACTCCAAAAGCATACCTGGAATCCGCATAAATTGTTACGATCTTCCCTTCGGACAGCTGACACGCTCGAGTGAGTGCTACGAGTTCAGCTGCTTGTGCACTCAAGCTTGATGAAATTCAATTTGCTTCCAGCAGGCGGTCCCCTTGGACCACTGCGTAACTGGTTGAGGGTGCTCCATTTTTCAATCGCAAGGAACATCCATCCACAAAAATCATTTCTCCAGTTTCTAAAGGTGTTTCCTGTAGATCTACTCTAGGTTTTACAACCTTTGCTATTTCATCATGGCAATTATGTGGTTCTCCTTCGTTGTTAATTGGGAGAAGAGTGGCTGGATTTAAAGTGGAGCATCTTTCAATTGTAACATTTGACAAAGTACAGAGTACATTCTGATAGTGTATTGCCCTAGCAGAAGTGAGATGTGAAGTTTTGGCTTGTACTAGGATAGAATGTACAGCGTGAGGCACTTTAACTGTTAGGGGGCTCATGAGAACTACATCCGTGCTTGCTAATACAGCTTCTGTTGTTGCAGCCACAGCACGAAGACACGGAGGAAGTGCTGCGGCCACTGGATCCAGTTTTTTAGAAAAATAAGCCACCGGTCTCTGTTTATCTCCGTGTTGTTGCGTCAGTACTGCATTCATAAATCCCTGCTTTTCGTCCACGAACAAAGTGAATGGATGAGAATGATCAGGCAAACCAAGCGCGGGCGCAGATAGAAGATCAGTTTTTAAGTTACAGAGAGCCTTCTCAGCCTGTTCATTCCATTGGACCTGGCCAGAAAGGGGGATGCCAGGAGTATTAGCCAATTGTTGCAACGGCTGTGCTCTTTCAGTAAAATTTAGAACCCACTGTCTGCAGTAGCCCAGAATAACTAAAACAGACATAACCTGTTGTTTTGTGACCAGTCTAGGAAGATTTTGGATGGCTGTAATGTGATCGCTAGAGAGAGCTCTTGTTCCACACGTAATGTCATGACCTAGATATTTTACAGTTGTTTTGATTAGCTGCAGCTTAACTTTAGAAACTTTATGGCCATTGTCCCCCAAAAACAGCAACAATTTCTGGGTATCTTTTGTACAATCTTCTTCCGTAGCGCTACATAGCATTATGTCATCTACATACTGTATCAATGTACTACCTCTGTCCGGCCAAAAGCCTTCTAAATTTTGGGCAAGAGCTTGTCTATATACACAAGGGGCTTCAGTGTATCCCTGAGGCATGACGGTCCATGTCCAACGGCGGTTTTGGAAAGTAAAAGCAAACCAAAATTGAGAATCAGGGTGTACAGGGATAGAAAAGAAAGCATTAGCTAGGTCAGTAACGGAGAAGTACCGAGCGGAAGGAGGGATAGTAGAGAGGATAGTGGAAGGATTAGGGACGATAGGGGCCCTAGGGAAGATGGCAGAATTTACTTGTCGCAAGTCTTGTACGAAACGCCATGAACCGTCAGCCTTTTTTACAGGTAGAATGGGGGAATTGACTGGAGAGTATTCAATTGGAATAATGGCACCGCGTTTGACGAAATCTGAAAGTACGGCGGAGATGCCAGCCTCTGCTTCGGGAGACAGAGGATATTGGGCATGGTGCGGGCGGAAGGAGGATTTCGGGTGGATCACCAGAGGCTCACAATGGGCTATCCTTCCATAATCATTCTTTCCCTGGGACCATAGTGAATCAGGGAGCATAGAGAGCCAAGAAGGGAAAATGGTTTGCAATGAACAAGCAAAAGAGGAAGGACGGCACAAAGCGCGATGTACTAAAAAAACAGTTTGAAGCACCACTTTAGTTATTAAACGGTCAGGAGTATCAAAAATACCTGGAGTAACTTCTTTTAAGGCATTGTTCTACCCATGGTCCTATTTCCCCCCATTTAACAGTGCGTGATTTAGCTAAGGAAATATGAGGCACTGAGCCGCCAAGATAAAATATATGTTGTGAGCATGTAAGATGAACAGAAGCAGCTGCCTTTGTGGATGAAATAAAAACACAGGAGATGTGAAGGGTTTCGGGGCGAGTAAAATGTCAGGGGCCTGTAAATTGGGAAAGAGACAGGGGGAAAAAGAGTGTAGGGCTTTGAGGAGAATGGTGTGTGGGGAAATATTTAAAGTCCAAGCTGCAAAAGAGGGTTTGGGGTAAGGGGCAATTTGACACAACAACTTGGGGGTAGAACAGAAAAAACCTTTGTCAGTCATAGAAATAGAAAGAGAAAGTTTTGTCATGAGATCTCTTCCTAAAAGGTTAACTGGACAGAGCTGATTTAAAAGAAAACGATGCAGTAAGGTATGTCCGCCAGGACGTGACTGGACTTGAAGAGGTTTTGATACTTGGAGAAGGTGAGGTTGTCCAGAAGCAGTAAGCACAGTAACAGTCTCGTTCAAGGAAGGGACCCTTGCCAGCGAGAGGGTAGATCGAGTGGCACCAGTGTCGATTAAGAAAATAGTCTCAGTGCCATCAACGAACAATGTCAGTAAAGGATCAGTCTCTGAATTATGGGTGAGCAAAGGTAGTTGAAAAGAGTGGCTGGAGGTCCCTGCGTTTTCCTATGGCCAGTATTGTTGGTCAGGGGTGTCAGAAAAAACAGATGGAATAGGGGGAGGCGGGGGCTGTTGCTGTCTGTAAGGGCACTCCCGACGAAAATGTCCAGTTTCAGCACAGGCGTAGCAAGAGTAGGAATTAACATTGGGATTAAAGGGAGAGGGAATAAAAGGATTCTTATTGTGGTCAGCAGGAGGAGCTCCAAAACCATCTTGTCCTCTTCCTCGTCCTCGTCCCCTTCCTCTAAGGCCATATGCTCGGCCTCGGTCAGGAGTATTCCTGGTATAATAGTTCATCTGTGCTGCCAATAATTTGGCATGGGAGTCCGATTCCTTCTGCTTAGTTTGTTTTTCGGCATGTTCAGCATGTCGTTTGACTTTCCCACCCAATACAGGAAGTGCGGACCTTGTTTTGTATATCAAGGCGTAAACCGGAAACAAAAGGAGGAACTGCAGCTCGGGTGCGGTCATCGACATTTTCCAAGCCCGAGTGATTAGCCATAAGGTCTTGAATCCTATGTGCCCATTCATCAACCGTCTCGTCTCTCTTTTGTTTTGCATCAGAAATAAGGGACCAGTCCGTTCCTTTTTTATATTTTTCTGCAATATTTTGTCTCAACGCCTCCCATTGTAGGTTAAATTCGCCTTCTCCACCAATCCCCTGTCCTCGAGTTAAAGCTGGGTTCCATACCCATGGAACGTCATTGCGGACACCCTTGCAAACAGTGGCCCATGTGGTCCCAAGCTTTCGACGAAGTACCTGGGTCCATTCAGCAGCGTTAGGCTTATACATGCTATCTAACTGATCAAGTTGTTCAACAAATTTTAGTCCTCCTACTTCCTTTGGATCTGGAAGTGCATTCACAACATCCTTTAGTTCTTGGATGTCCCAGTTCCGATTTATCATAACTGTTGTGGGATTTTGGGGTCCGGCTGGATGGGCAGGGTTATAATGGGGATTGGGAACTTCTATTAAAGGGCAAGTAAGTAAAGGTGAAGGATCAGAAGACGTTGGAGAGAAAAAAGTTGGAGCTGGTTTGTGAGTAGAGGTTTGACTTCGAGTGCGTTGGAAGATGGGGGTTTGTCTAGTACGGGGTGGGTCATCACAATGGGTAGAGGGGTCATAGTGATCTGTGCCTGGGGGAAGCTTCTGCCAGTTGTAGTGCAGGGGGGGCAGTCGGAATGGGGAATAGAGGAGGGGATAATGGAGGTGCCAGAGGTTGGTACTGAGGAGAGGAACAAATAATAGGATAAAGGGGGTCTTTATTTGGATTATTCTTCCTTTTCCTCCCGTCTGCCTGTGGTTCCGTGCCTGTCTGAACTTTCTGTAATGTAATTAATAATTCCTCTTTCTCCTTTTTAGCCTTTCCCTCATTTGCCCAAAACACAAACAAGTTTGATCATTCTGTCCTATTTTCTGTACTTACACACATACATTTTGTTCAATTACATCATTTTATGTTTTTACAAACATCATGTCCTAGGATTGGTTAACACTGTGGACACAGGCGCTACATCTCTGTCATATTGACCTTTACAGAGTAAATATTATAGAATATTTTACACTCTCCATTACAAGATCCACAGCCCCGCAGAAAGTTTGACAATTAAGTGGAGACCCTTTAGTTTGTCAGAATCATGGGGTTAGCGCACAGGTCCCTATTCTAAAATATCTTAGATTATATCTATTTAGTTAGCATGTCGGCACTGTTCATTTTCAATATATGTGGTATATGTCCCTGTCCAGGGGTTTCTGGTCAAAAAGGTTAAAACAGAGATCCAAAATATCCCTATTGAAACAGCAACATTTGTTATTAAGTGTATAGGTTTGTCTTGCATTCTAATTTTTAAAGCTGTATCAAACTATGGTTCATTTCATAGCAAAATGCAGCCAATCATTTTGCTTATAACTAAATTAAATAAATCTTATAAACAGAACCCAGTGCTTGTGTGATGGACGACCGGCTACAGACTCCGGTCGCCACCCCCAGGCCGCTAGGAGGAGCCCTACGGACAGCATGATGGTGCCCCGAGTTCCAGCAGGGCCTCATGGACTTTGTAGTTTCTATACACAGCCCTTCTGGATACCTTGGGGACCACCGGGAGTCGCTGTAGGGGGGCTAGTGGGCTCTTGTGTGCCCTATAACCCGGGAGTGCGTCAGCATCATGTGTCCGGAAGGAACGACGTGCTCCTGGGATGAAGAAGAGGACTGTTTGCCCTGACCCGGAAGGAAATGGACGTGTGGGTTGTGCTAGGAATCACTTCCGGGTCGGGAGATATAAAAGGACTGTGGGAAGCCCAGTACACTGAGCTGAGCTGGGAGGTAGGGTGGCGAAGTGTCTGGGCGAGGAGGATTGGTTTGTTTATAGAGAGTATTGTGATTTATGAATAGTGTGGTAGGGAGAGTGCTTGGTGCACTGTATAACAGAAAAATAAAATATTGTTGTACTTTTACCTCGTGTTCAGAGTGGTACCTGAGGGTTCAAGAGGTGGACAAAAGCCTTAACTGCTACATTGGCGTAGTCGGCAGGATTCTCTGGCCGTCCGTTGGCAGAGAATCTGCGTTAAAAATAAATTTTGTGGTAGCAGAGAACCCTACTAAGGTCCCTCTTGAAACCGCGGAGGTGAAAACCCCACCCGAGATAAAGAGCACTGCAACGCTGATGAATCTCGCCTCGTATCTGGTTGAGATGGGGAAGAAGTCGGGGAAAAAGAAGGACAACACCGACTGGGTAAAGAACATGACCAACGACGAGTTGGCCTGGACTCGCCTGACTGGGGGTGCCGACGACAGGGAGCTGGTAATGGCTGAAGAAGCCCGAAGGGCACAACAGCAGGAACGTTGCCAGCCAGGGGCCGTGCCGAAAACCCTGAATGAAGTGGGGACACCACTGACAAATCTGGAGGTATGTGCCGGGAAAAAGCCCGAAGTTTCGGGTAACTTTTATTCCTATTTTGCAGAAACCTACCTCCAGAGAACGGATGGTACGTCGGATGCCTGCCTCATACCTCACCAAGATGGCCGCGATACCCAGAAGGCAGTACAGGCTAAGGGTCGGAAAGCGATCAGCCCATACGCTGACAACGTCCACGTGACCTCGCGCAATGGCGACCGGGAAGAAGGTCAGTTTGAAGCCGTCGGTGAGGTCAATAATTCCCCGAAGAGTCTGACCTCCGTGAAAGGGAAGGGGGCGGCGAGCGAAGCAGCGCCAAAATTAAACAAAGGCAAAGAGGGGCGGGATGTGACTGAAGGTTCTGCCGTTAAAGAAAAAAAAGCAGATCTCAGTCAGCTCGGAGCAGCCAGCCGTCCCTCTAAAGACTCCAACTCCCAAGAGTCTTTGCGTGACACTGAGCACGTGCCGACAACGAATGTGTCCATTGGCTCTCGGCCGGTAGCAGCACCCAGGCCGTCTAAAATGCGGGACTCAAATCCCCAGGAGCCTTCGCGAAGCCCAGCAGAGCACGTGCCAGGAGCAGACGTGCTCATTGGTTCCCGGTTGGCAGGTGATCAAAACAAGGAAGTGTCCTTGCCCCTGGCCGAAACAGTTAACTTTATAGACTTGTGGGAGCTCGAGAAATGTCTCGCGCCCCTTTACACTTTCTTCCAGGGTCTGGAGGAACTGAAGGCTCGTGTGGAGGAGCTGGGAGCTGCGGCCGAGGCGCCACTAAAGGGACTGCAGGGATTCCTACGGCGACTGGGGCGAGAAGCTCCTCCGGTGATCGATGCGGGAATACAGGTGAGTCCTGCCCGTATCGTATATAATAAGGGGACACAGTGTGAGCCGGCACCACGTTTAATAAGTAGCGGTTGCCAAAGCACTGTGAATCCGACAGTAGAGCGTGGTGTGATGACGGAGTGGTCGGGCAACGGTCCGATAGAACCGGGGCGGCGGTATCAGACGCCGCTCCGGGACGACGCGGACTTTAAGGCCCCGACCCGCGTGAAGAGGGGGTTGTCGCTCGTTACTGGAGGGGCGGGGGAAGTACCGATCTTCCCGGTGCAGCTGAATAGTGCTGTTACCCGGAGCGATACGGTACTAATGACGCCGCCTCCGACTTTACACAGGACAACGGGTGTGCAAACAGCTTTTCCAGAGAGAGCCTCACGCTGTGCACAAGCCCCAGAGAAAGCAGGAGATCCCCGAATTAAAACGAGGGTCTCCTGACAAATTAAAGAAAAGGGCGGAGAGCAGTAAAGCGGCCGTTAACCCCTCCTTGGTGGAGGACAGGGTGGAGCTGACTGAATTCCCGAGGTGTTTCCGGTCTCGGGAAGAGAGGCCAACAGGAGGACGTCGGCGGTGCTACAACTGCCAGCAACCGGGCCACGTGTGGCGTAGTTGTCCCCGGAGGACAGGGGAGCGGTGGGATAACAGATACACCGTTCCCCCAAGGTTCGCTGGGGAATCTAGACAACGGAACCACGGTCTGGATCCCGCGTCCTCCTGGAGGAGGACGTCCCTCGCGGGAATCAACGCTCCGCCCCACTGGTCGTCGCTAAGGGGGAGGGACTGTGATGGATGACCGGCTATGGACTCCGGTCGCCACCCCCAGGCTGCTAGGAGGAGCCCTCCGGACAGCATGATGGTGCCCCGAGTTCCAGCAGGGCCTCATGGACTTTGTAGTTTCTATACACAGCCCTGCTGGATACCTTGGGGACCACCGGGAGTCGCTGTAGGGGGGCTAGTGGGCTCTTGTGTGCCCTATAACCCGGGAGTGTGTCAGCATCACGTGACTGGAGGAAACGACGTGCTCCCGGGATGAAGAAGAGGACTGTTTGCCCTGACCCGGAAGGAAATGGACTTGTGGGTTGTGCCAGGAACCACTTCCGGGACAGGAGATATAAAAGGACTGTGGGAAGCCCAGTACACTGAGCTGAGCTGGGAGGTAGGGTGGCGAAGTGTCTGGGCGAGGATGATTGGTTTGTTTATAGAGAGTATTGTGATTTATGAATAGTGTGGTAGGGAGAGTGCTTGGTGCACTGTATAACAGAAAAATAAAATATTGTTGTACTTTTACCTCATGTTCAGAGTGGTACCTGAGGGTTCAAGAGGTGGACAAAAGCCTTAACTGCTACACTTGATAATACTTAATGGATATCATTAAAGGCTACTTCTGTGCTTTATTCAGATTTAATATTTAGTATTTTTATTATGTTTTATTTAAAAATTAACTCTTTAAAACATCTTCAGACTATTCCAGACTGCACACGTCAAAAAAAGCTTATTATTTCAAAAAGGTTTCTTTTCATGCTGGTTTTGTCTCCATATCAATGTTTTTTATACCTTATGATAGTTTTTCAAATTGTAATACAGTAATCCCTCCTCCATCGTGGGGGTTGCGTTCCAGAGCCACCCGCGAAATAAGAAAATCCGCAAAGTAGAAACCATATGTTTATATGGTTATTTTTATATTGTCATGCTTGGATCACAGATTTGCGCAGAAACACAGGAGGTTGTAGAGAGACAGAAACGTTATTCAAACACTGCAAACAAACATTTGTCTCTTTTTCAAAAGTTTAAACTGTGCTCCATGACAAGACAGAGATCACAGTTCCGTCTCACAATTAAAAGAATGCAAACATATCTTCCTCTTCAAAGGAGTGCGTGTCAGGAGCAGATCATGTCACAGAGATAGAGAGAGACAAAAGCAAACAAATCAATAGGGCTGTTTGCCTTTTAAGTATGCGAAGCACCGCGGCACAAAGCTGTTGAAGGCGGCAGCTCACACCCCCTCCGTCAGGAGCAGACAAAGAGAGACAGAGTTTATTTTTCAAGCAAAAATCAATACGTGCCCTTCGAGCTTTTAAGTATGTGAAGCACCGTGCTGCATGTCCTTCAGGAAGCAGCTGCACACAGAAGGTAGCAACGTCCCTATTGTCTAGGTGTGCGAACAGCCCCCCTTCTCACACACCCCTACGTCAGCGCAAGAGAGAGAGAGAGAAAGTAAGTTGGGTAGCTTCTAAGCCATCTGCCAATAGCGTCCCTTGTATGAAATCAACTGGGCAAACCAACTGAGGAAGCATGTACCAGAAATTAAAAGACCCATTGTCCGCAGAAACACGCGAAGCAGCGAAAAATCCGCGATATATATTTAAATATGCTTACATATAAAATCCGCGATGGAATGAAGCCGCGAAAGGCGAAGCACGATATAGCGAGGGATCACTGTAACTCCTTTATAACTCCACTTTTTCATGTTCTTCCTGAATCTGGAGGAACACAAGCCCAACTTTTAGTGCCGGATAAGGTCCTAACAATAACAGGCTAATGTTAATTAGCATCATACTCTCAGATGTTAAATAATGTTTTCCCCAACTCTTTGCAACCCCGAGGAGCGGTCTAAACAGATGACCGTTTAACTGATAATATACTGCAAAACACGTAGGTTCAGTTGTAGTGTGCTGTGAGCTTTGGGGTGATCCCTTGTTGATCCGGTCTTAATATATTTTTTAATCTCCTCTGCGACTTAGTATTTGTACATTTTAGTTTTTACTATCTTATATTTGTGATATGGGCGAGTCAATGTTTCATTTTGGAATAATAATAATGTCTAGCTTAACTCTGACATTGACTGTGATCACCGCACAAACCCTGGTCCTTTGACTCGTATTCAAGAAGATTGCAGACACTTGTTGACTCTTGGAATCCCAGTTCAAACTTACATCCCCTTCACCATGAATGCTACTAAAACAAAGGGTGCTTTTCCACAAACAGCAATTAACAATTAACTTAAACTACATTCTGATACTAGAAGGATAACTGTCCTATGTAACCTGGACTACCTAAAAGAAAGAATAAACCTCATAGTTTTAGTAAAATTTTAATCCTTGTGTTAATACCTATAATAGATATTATGTAACTATTCACTAAAACATTTTCCTTCCTGATTTGCCTAACGAGTCCAAAATAAGCCTAATCGTCAGCCCTGTAGTGTATAGGCTCATATAACATACGATAACTATTCTTATTTTTCAGGGGCTCATAAGTGATGTAAAATGGAAGGTTCTTACCAAGCGTTAACAGAATTTCTAAAACTTTGTACTATACAAAGCACCCTGAGTACCAAGTGGTTATAACCTGTTGATGAAAATGCTGATTTAAATTAAAGCCTGAACAAGATAACTGTTTTCTAATCATCATATAAAATGTTTAGTAAATAAAGAGAGACTAAATACAATTTATAACAAAAATGGAACGCCGATGGACAGCTGAATAACCGAGGGAATCTAATTTAGTTTGAAGTGCCACAGAGTGTTTTACAAATAACCCCCTACAACAGTGGTTCTCAAACTGTGAGACAGACCCCACCTAGGGGGCGCGAAGATGTGAAAAAAAGAAAACAAGAATCGAAAACATGAAAAATACATCTATTGAACCCAAAACCAATTAACTTAAACTACATTCTGATACTAGAAAAATAAATATAGAGATAAGATAAATGTCGATAAAAGTTAAGTAGGTATAATAAAATATGTCAAACTGTAATGAGAATAAAATCTGATTTTTATTTATTTTTTCATGATTAGCCTGACAAAGATTTGGCCATATCAGAAAAAATAACCGTACATTTGTGTTGTGAGCAGAATCTGAATTACTTGGGCTTGCAAAAAAAAGATATGTGATAGAAGATATCAGATGTCTCCAGTTCCTACCCAGTTCCTTTAGGGACTTTATACTGGCTATTATCATTTAAAATGAGTACAGTACAGAAATGAAGTTATATGCTATGTTTGGGGTGGGTGTGATCAGAAAGGCACTGATGATTCCAAAGATCAGTCAAGAAAACTGTTGGAAAAATGGGCAGAACTCTTTTGGAAACAAGGATTTTTCTTATAATGTTTTAAAATTGGACCTTTACAAAGATGCTTTTAGATGCTTTATTTTCTAAAGAGACTTTATTTTCATGTTAAAGCAACTGGTCATTTTACTTGGCTACTGAAAACGTATTTTGTTCACTAATGCTTTAGTGTTTAATTAAGAATTACCTGAATATTAGATAATTAGTTTAAGCAGAAAGAGTAATTAGCTCTGCCATTTTGTGAGCTATACAAGTGTGCTGAGCTGTTGGCTCCCATTTATGAGGTCACTAACATGAGCTAAAGCTGATGATTTTAAAAACATGATTTTAGTTCAATGAACTTTGGATGTGCAGAAGAGCGCTTCTTACAACGCTTGCCTCTAGTTAAACAAGCACACCGCAACTATAGCCTCCTGGCTCTAAGAGCAGAAGTGTATGAGCTATGAATGGATTTTCAGAGACAAGAAATTTAAATGTAATAAAGGTAAAGTTGTCTTGGAGACAGGATGACCACATCATACCTAGATTATCTTTATCAAATCAGTATAAAAGAAAGATCTTGACTTATGGCTGGTACCTCACACAACGCAAAAATGGGTCACCTGAAAAAAAAACAATACATCTAGCAATACCATGTTGTGTGGTGTTCACACTTTATTTTTCTTTTGTTTTATGGCCCTGTGTATTTGACCTATAATACTTGTCTCTTGCCTGTTATGGAGCTCTGTCTAAAGTTACAGGAATTGGGAAGTGATGAACTATTGTAATTCACTTTGTGAATTTCCCCCTGGGATTAATAAAGTATCTATCTATCTATCTATCTATCTATCTATCTATCTATCTATCTATCTATCTATCTATCTATCTATCTATCTATCTATCTATCTATCTATCTATCTATCTATCTATCTATCTATCTTGGTAAGAATATGTGTTAAGGTCTAAATAACAGAGTATAAAAGGGGAAAAGTGTCACCCTAGGATCCTCCCATGACAAAACAAAAATCATAATTGGGCTTTTCTGTTTTTTAACTTTTTAATTAAAAATAGTAAAATGTTTTCTAATTATCCCCTGTATTAATAGAAATAATTTTAGTTTTTGAGTAGACAGAATATATCAACATTTTGTGCTAGTGTAACAGTGAGTGTTTTTAAATGCACGTACAAAACTGAGATAAGGTGTGTAACCTGCTTTCTTATAAAGCTCCGTTTAAATGCACAAGTGTATTTACAAAGTTTTCCTTTTTGTCAAAAGGCTCCTGTGTTATAGAAATGAGCTAAGCAAAAAATTAAAAATCATCATCATAAGCACGGCCATTCCTTTCATTACTAGTTTAATAGGTTTGAGAGGATAAATATGAATACACACACAAGATGTGCCTAGTCCCTCAAAAGCAAAAGGCTACAATGCGGCAGAACGCTACGGAAATGGACCTGAATAAACAAATGAAATTCATACTCCAACGCGGTGACTTGAGCTCCGAGGCAAAAGTAAAACTATATACGAGCGTCTTACAAAGATACCTGACGTTTGTGAAAAAAAGAAACAGGTACCACAGAAAATGTATACAAACTTTTTAAGGACGTAAATAAAAACAGACAACCGGGTCTCAGGTTCCCTGTGTATTAAGATATAATCTCATACATACAGGTACATCTTATACTATTCATTTATCCTCATTATTCAACAATACACTTGATACATCTAAAAATCATCTGGACTTTGGGGCTACTATAGGCTGTATTAAAATAATTACATTTCATTTAGAGGAATGAAAACACAGTTGCATTGAGCTCCTGGTCCCTGTTCATCCTTGGAGGCTGTCTCCAACCGGCTATCCAAATAAGAGTTTATAAAGTAAAAATGTTTCGTTACCTCAGACTTTTAAAAACAGGCAGATTCGTACAGAAAACAAACGGTTACAGCAGGATTCCATTTCGAAAGAGTACGCATTTCACAAGCGGGCCCTTCTGTACGTAGTTCAGAATACGGACATGTTATTATGTCAGAGCAAATGCCTACAATCTCTGCCTGCGCTTTTAAGCCACTCCTGAATATTCTCAGAGAAGAGGCTCTGCTTGAATTTTCAGACGCCGAGACAAAAACAAATTGAACAGATTACCCGTTTCGGTAAACAGAAAGAACAACTATTGCTGAACATAATAATTAATGGTAACCTATGAGCATTTTTAAATTTAAAATCCCAGCCCCTCTCGTTTTAAACAGCTGTCATTTTTAAAAGGGAGTTACCGGAGAATCAACTTGGAAACATTAATATTAAGGATAAAATATAAGGATTCTACCATCCGTTTTTTTAAACATACTCATTTGGCGCATATAATAATCAAAAGTATGCCCTACCGTGATCTCTTTAATGGGTGTGTGCGCTGACCAGGCAAGTGAGAACAGTGTCAGCCCTCAGAGTTATTTTATAGGCAAAAAGCAGGAATTCTTTTTTGAAATGTAATTTATAAAAACAGATACGTGCCAATTTTAAACGGGGAGATGTATATTGGAGTCTATTTGATGCACATTATGGTGTCAGCTACCGGCTTGCACCGTATCTGGCAGCAGGGGTGTGAATCACCCCCCTTTCTATAACCTCGCGCGCAAAGAATGCAAAGAATTCCTCAGACGGCCGGGCACCCCAGCAGAGGTGGGACCTAGCAGCTTTCCAGCACGAGCGAACGGACATGGCCCTGGCCAGCACGCGCAGATCCTGTCAGCTCAGAGAATATCGGTGTGTAGAGAGAGATCGGGGCTGCTTGTTTTTCTGTGAAATGGAAGATTCAGATGCTGGACGCTTAGACCTTTCTACTTGTCGCTCTGAGACCATGCCCTTTGGGGTTTCTCTGTAGTGAACCTGCTTCACTGCTAAGGCTATTTTTACAGAAGAGTCTGTCTGTAAAATGGAAAGCTGTTGGACTTAGATAAAAAAAGCAAAGGGGTAGAGAGATATTTTATTTTCGTGTTAATATTAAAATCATAGATAGAATCGAAGAAGATGAGCCGCTTTTTTATACAGCACTTTCAGAAATGGTGGGGCCAGCCAACAGGTGCTGCCTGACCGAGGGCATGTTGGAACATGTTCTCGGGAGGGGGGGATGCCCCTGGACATGTTTGGGCTTGCCCTCAGGAGGTGGGGGTTCAAGGAGGAGGCAGATATCCATCAAAATGCCCTTGACAGAAAGGACACCCGAGCAGGTGAAGGGGGGGTAATGGTGGGTTCAAGGAAGGGCAGACATCCATCAAAATGCCTTTGACAGAAAGGAGATCCGAGCAGGCGAAGGAGGGGTTCAAGGAGGGGACCGGATGTGCGTCACCAATCCACCGACAGGGGGCGGTATGCATCATTCAAATCCACCAATCAGAGGGGCGGGCGGGGACCGGACGTGCGTCACCGAAGGGGCGGGGCGGGGAACGGACGTGTGTCACCCAAGGGGCAGGGCGGGGACCGGACGTGTGTCGCCGAAGGGGTGGGACCTGAAGTGCGTCACTGAAGGGGAGGGGCTTAAGGTCATCAATCATTTTTGACAGAAAGTGTTCTGGCAGTCGGCCAAAA
The DNA here is from genome assembly GCF_900747795.2 of Erpetoichthys calabaricus. Lineage (NCBI taxonomy): Eukaryota > Metazoa > Chordata > Cladistia > Polypteriformes > Polypteridae > Erpetoichthys > Erpetoichthys calabaricus. The sequence continues at coordinate 1,013,599 of NC_041395.2, read as the reverse complement.
GGTGCGGGGCTTAAAGGTCATCAATCATTTTGATTGACAGTTTGACAGAACGTGCATGCATAATACTACTCACATGCGACGTCAGAGCGACACGCTGGAAGTCATTCAGCTCACTAGGACGTGATACCTTTGGGACTGGGGTGATGCAAGATGTTTTCCAAAACCTCGGGACTCTCCCCTGTTCCAGGCTCAGGTTGAAGATGCCCTGTAGAGGACTCCCCAGCTCCAGCGCACAGACCTTCAGCAGTCATGGCGATACTCCATCTGGACCTGCTGCTTTGTTGGCACGAAGTCTCCTCAGCTCTCTGCTCACCTGCGCTACTGTAATTGTGGGTGGGGATGTCTCTCCTATGCTGGTATCAGCAGAAGGATGGGTGCAGGGTGCAGTACTCTGAGGTGAGAGTGGGTTAGGGTGGTTAAACCTGTTAAAGAAGATGTTCATTTGGTTTGCTCTCTCCAAGTCTCTCTCGATGGTGGCACCCCACTTCGAGCTACAGCCAGTGATGATCTTCATCCCATCCCACACTTCTTTCATGCTGTTGTTCTGCAACTTCTGCTCCAGCTTTCTCCTGTACTGCTCGTTCGCCGCCCTGAGCTGGACTCGGAGTTCCTTCTGCACACGCTTGAGCTCATGCTGATCACCACCTTTAAAAGTCCTTTTCTTCTGGTTCAAAAGGCCCTTGATGTCACTTGTAATCCATGGCTTGTTGTTAGCATAGCAGCGTACAGTTCTTACTGGAACTACAATGTCCATACAGAAGTTGATGTAGTCAGTAGTGCAGTCAACAACCTCCTCAATGTTCTCACTATGTGACTCCTGCAGGATATCCTAGTCTGTAGTTCCAGTCTGTCAGAGCTTTCTCTGCCTCAGGGGACCACTTCCTGAATGAGCGTGTAGTTGTAGGTAGGACCCTCACTCCTGGTTTGTAGTGAGGCTGAAGCAGAACCAGGTTATGATCTGCTTTCCCAAGCGCAGGCAGCAGGATTGCGCTGTATGCGTCTTTAACGTTTGCATACAGTAAATCAATAGTCTTATTTCCCCAGGTGTTACAATCCACATACTGGGAGAAGGCAGGCAATGTTTTGTCCAGCGTCACATGATTAAAGTCTCCAGCGATTAGCACAAGCGCCTCAGGATGCTGTGTTTGTAACTTAGCAACAGCAGAATGGATGATGTCACTCGCTGACTCCATGTCCGCCCGAGGAGGAATATATACAATAACAACAATGACGTGTCCAAACTCTCTGGGCAAGTTATAGGGACACAAACTTACAGCCAACAGTTCGATGTCCCTACAGCAAGTGGAGATTTTGATATTTACATGTCCAGAGTTACACCATCTTGTATTCACATAGAGAGCGAGTCCTCCACCTTTCCACTTCCTGCAGGTACTTGTATCTCTGTCCACTCTAACTGTGCTAAACTCGGGTAGCTCCACGTTAGCATCTGGGATGTTAGTTGTTAGCCACGTTTCACAAAAACATAACAAACTGCATTCTCTCTAGGTCCTGACATTTTTTAGCAGCGCAGCCAGTTCGTCGATCTTATTTGGTAGCGAGTTCACATTTCCCAGAATCACAGAAGGCACCGAAGGTTTGTATCGCCACTTTCTCTCTAGGCGCTTGGCTTTTATTTTAGCGCTGGCTTTGCTGCCCCGATACCGCCTTCTTACCTTGTCAGGTAAATAGGGGACCACACCGACACTGGCATTTGTTCTCAGTGCTTGAAGCTGACTACAGTTTATTTTTGTATAGCCCAAAATCACACAGGAAGTGCCGCAATGGGCTTTAACAGGCCCTGCCTCTTGACAGCCCCCCAGCCTTGACTCTCTAAGAAGACAAGGAAAAACTCCCAAAAAAACCTTGTAGGAAAAAATGGAAGAAACCTTGGGAAAGGCAGTTCAAAGAGAGACCCCTTTCCAGGTAGGTTGGGCATGCAGTGGGTGTCAAAAGAAGGGGGTCACTACAATACAATACAATACACATAACAGAACAAATACTCAATACAATATAAAATAAAAAGGTTTTCAGAAGTAAAAAAATAAAGATTTTAGAAGTACGGAGCAGAATTTAACAGTAGATGATATCACATAATAAGATTTGGATATTTTTAGACTCCTGGAGACCTCATCCATCAAGCTGCCTCCCCCATATGGCCATTCCATGGCTGAAACAGCGCTGGGCCAGCCAATCCGATGAAAGGACCCCTCTTTCCCACGATTCCTGCGATCCTCCATCAGAGATGACTTTACCTTAGGCAGCCAAAACAACCTGGCAGGTGGGCCGTTGACACCAAGTGCCACATTTGGGTACCGAGAAGAGAAACAGAAAAGGTGAGGGTTAGTATCCAATTCTAACTATCACGTTACTTATGTTTAAGTGCTAATGACTAACAACAGAGATGCAGTCTGTACAGTTAATCAGCAGCTCTAGTCAGGGTATGCTAAACTGAAGTAGTGAGTCTTCAGCCAGGATTTAAAAGCTGAGACCAAAGGGGCATCTCTTATAGTAGCAGGCAGACCACTCCACAGTTTAGGGTCCCTGTAACTAAAAGCTCGACCTCCCATGTTATTTTATTAATCCTTGGAATCATAAGCAGACCGGCATCTTGAGATCTTAATGTGCGCTCAGGTTTGTAAGTAATGATAAGTTCAGACAAGTAAGCCGGACCTCGACCATTTAATGCTTTATATGTTAAAAGGAGGATTTTGAAATCTGCCCTAAACTTAACCGGCAGCCAGTGTAAGGATTTAAGAACTGGAGTTATGTGTTCGTATTTTCTTGTTCTTGTAATAATTCTTGCAGCTGCATTTTGGATTAACTGGAGGCTATATAGAGAACAGTTTGAACATCCAGTGAACACCGCATTGCAGTAGTCAATCCTACTAGAGATAAATGCATGAATTAATTTCTCAGAATCCTGTTTATTTAGTTAATTTCCTAACATTTTTAAGATGGAAGAAACATGTTTTGGACAACTTTGCAATATGCGCTTTAAATGACATGCTATAGTCAAAGATAACTCCGAGATTGCAGGCTGATTCAGTAAAATTAATTGGGATTCCAACTGAGTTAAATGATGACAAAATATTGTTATGATCAGCGTCATTCCCTCCAACAATTAACATCTCTGTTTTATTTGTATTTAAAGACAAGTAGTTCTCATTCCTCCACTCCTTTAATTCGCTAACACAACTAATTAAAGACAACATCAGGGAAACTTCATTTGATTTAAATGAAAGGTATAACTGGATGTCATCTGCATACGAGTGAAAATTAACATTATGTTTCCTAATGATAGATCCCAGTGGAAGCATATAAAGTGAAAACAGTAAAGGTCCCTGTACTGAGCCCTGCGGAACACCATATTGAACTTCTGTGTATAATGATGGAGTCCTGTCAGCACATTTCTGTAGATATTGGAATCGATTTGATAATAAGAACTAAACCAAGCGAGCATGGTGCCAGTAAGCCCAACATCATTTTCTAGCCTGTGCAGTAAAATAGAATGGTCGATGGTGTCAAATGCTGCACTTAAGTCCAACAACATAATTACAGTGGAATTTCCTTCATCGGAGGATATCACAATGTCGTTTACAACCCACGTTAGTGCCGTTTCTGTACTATGACCAGTGCGAAAACCAGACTGGAATTTCTCAAATAAATTGTAATGTGTAAGGTGTGACTGAAGCTACTTTTTCTAGTATTTTAGAGAGAAACAGTAGATTTGAAATAGGCCTTGTAGCAGTAGAGGCATGGAGCCACCTCTAACACCCTCAGGTACCACTCCGGACACTGGATAAAAGTACAAGACGTCTTTATTTTGTCTTGACATGCACAAAGCACCCTCCACTCCACACTCATATAAATCACAATAACTCTCTCAATACTACAGTACTCCTCCTCGCCCAGACACTTCGCCCTCCTACCTCCCAGCTCAGCTCAATGTCTGGGCTTTCCCACAATCCTTTTATACACCCTGACCCGGAGGTGTTCCTGTCCAATCAGTCCACAGTTCCTTATCCCTTCCGGGTCAGGGTAAACAGTCCTTTTCTTCAACCCGGGAGCACGTCGTTCCTTCCTGTCACATGACCGTGACGTACTCCCGCGTTATAAGGCACATAGGAGTCCGCAAGCTCCCCTACAGCGACTCCCCGTGGCCCCCAAGGTATCCAGCAGAGCTGTGTATAAACATTACATAGTCCATGAGGCCCTGCTGGAACTCGGGGCAATATCATGCTGTAGGGAGAGCTCCTCCTGGCGGCCTGGGGGTGAGGGCCGGAGTGAAAAGCCGGCAATCCTCCACAGTCTATAATTATTTAGTATGTGTGGGTCTAGGTCTGACTTTTTAAGTAATGGTTTACTGACTGACACTTTTAGTGTATCAGGTACTGTGCCATGCAATAATGAACTACTGATAATGTTTAAAATATGCGCTGCAAGAACATCCATTGCACTTTTTACTAGTTTTGTTGGCACTGGATCTAGGGAACAAGTAGTGGGTTTTATTTTAGAAATTAAAGTTAAGACTTCCTGCTCAGTTACAGGATTAAAATTACTCAAGTGCTGAATGCAATGTGAGACAGGGTATGCTAAGCTAGTATTTGGTTTGTACTGTGATGCAGAGATCTGGGATCTTATATTTTTAATTTTCTCATTGAAGAAGTTCATAAAGTTCATACTGCTAATATCTGTTGGTATTTTGCACTGTTGATCTGAATTTCCTTTAGTTAATTTAACCACTGTTCTAAACAGTACCCGAGGATTTTTATTATTGCTATCGATTAATGTAGAATAGTATTCTGAGCGAGCTTTAAAGAGAGCTTTTTTATATTTATTAACACTCTCTGTCCATGCAATTTGAGAGACATGTAGCTTTGTTGTTCTCCATCTGTGCTCCAGTTTTCGACACTCTAATTTAAGAGCTCAAGTGTTTTCATTAAAGCAGGGAGAGTTTCTATGCGCTTTGATCACTTTTGTTTTAAGGGGAGCCAATGTGTCCAGAGCATCTCTCAAGGTCACATTATAATGTGATGTTAGCTGATCTAAATGGTTTTCCACAATTACTCTTGACTTAGTCAAAGTATCTATAAATTTTGAAGCAGAATTACAATCTAGATGTCGCACTGTCTTTGTTTTAATCTGTGAGTGCGTTGACAAGGGCAGGACTAAATCAAATGTAATTAAGTAGTGATCGGAAATAACTTAATTTAATGGAGTAATATTTAAATTTTGAATTTTAACTTTGTAAATTATAATTAAATCTAATGTGTGGTTATGATTATGAGTTGAACCTTTGACAATCTGACAAAATCCTAATGAATTTAACAAATAAGTAAAACATTTACTAAAAGTGTCAGTTTCCACATCAATGTGTACATTAAAATCCCCCATCAGTACTACGTGATCATAATTTATAGCCAAATCAGATAGAAGTTTGCTAAATTCAGTCAAGAACAATGAATATGGCCCTGGTGGTCTGTAGAATAGCACTATAATTGTGTTGAAATCTGTTTTAATATTTAAAATGAATGCCTCAAAGGATGTAAAGTTGCCTACATTTTTAGAAGTTATTTGCATTTTATTACAATGAATTATTCCAAGACCTCCTCCCCGACCAGAATCTCTAGACTTATGAAGGAACGAGTATCCATATGGTGACGCCTCAGCTAGGGGTACAGTGTCACATTTACTAAGCCAGGTTTCGGTGAGAAGACACAGATCAGATTTTGTACTTAATATAATATCATTTACCAAAACAGCTTTAGTGCCGAGAGAGCGAATGTTCAATAAGCCGCATTTAAAACTGTATGGTTCTTTATGAACTGGTGATATATTTTTTGTTTTAATTTGAAGTAAATTTCTATTCCAGATGCCCCTGGTGGAGGGTCTGGTTTTATCCCTTGGTCTAATTATACACCTTATTTTTTGGTTATCAATTAATTTAAGGTTTGTATCAAGACTAAATTTCCTGGATGCCCCATGACAAGGATTATGGGTAACAGCTTCAGGAAAGTAACAGGTGGGATAAACAACAGCCTATGATTTAAGATCACATGACTGCGGCCTGGATGGTGCTCTAATCAGTCAACCAGGCAGTTTTGCTGCCATATTTTGGGATAATACATAAGATCCCCTCCATTTAGGATGAAGACCATCTCTTCTGAAAAATCCAGGCCTTTCCCAAAAATCATCCCAGTTGTTCACAAATGCTATGCTTTTATTTGCACACCAGGTTTCTAGCCAGCAGTGAAGGGAATGCAATCTGCTATAAATCACATCCCCTCAATATAATCCTGGTAAGGGGCCAGATACAACTAAATTCCGACATTTTCTTTTAGCTTTGGTGCATAGAGAGATGAAGTTCATCTTTAATAGCTCAAATTGCTGTGAATAAATATCATTAGTGCCGACATGCAGCAGTAAGGTAGATACTTCATCGTCGGCAACACGGTCCAATGCGGCCTCTATGCCAGAAATCTTGGCCCCTGTGAGGCATTTAACATGAACTGCTGGTTTAACACAGTTTGGAATTCTAACATTCAGCACTATGGAATCGCCAGTTATGAGCACTTTTTTATTCTCAGTGTCCGCAGGCGCGCTGCGGAGTGCTGAGAATCTGTTTTGGGTTCGAATTGGTGACCTGGGTGCCGGGGGACTACATTTTGGATTCTTAGACCCCCGTCTTACTGTTACCCACTTGCCCTGTGGCTGAATTGGTGCTGCTGACTTCGGCCGCGCACTGACTACAGTGGGGCCTGGAGAGACTGAAGCCGAATCAGAAGTAGCCGAATTGTCTAAACAAACCGAGTCAATCCAGTTTTCGGTTTGCCTAATCGCTATCAGATTCCTAACGCGGTCCTCCAATTCGCATATTTTCCCGACCAACTCTAAATTAACTAAACACTTTTGGCAGGTGAAGCTGTCGGCCGGAAAACCTGAACTGTACATGCTGCAGGACACACAACATATAAACATGCCCTCAATGGGCAGAGATCAGATAGAACTTACGTTTAGTGTTGATGTCACCTTCTCTGTTTTTTGTAGTTATTCAAGTTCTTTCGTTTCAGCTGAATCACTAAGAGACTGTCGGCTTTAAGTTTCCACCACCCGCTGAGCGATCAACTTTAATTTCTCACTGCCGTTTTTTTCTACTGGTCAGCTGCCGGCTGTACTTCAGATGAACTTGCTCGGGTGTTTGCGAAGGGCTACGTGCCTGTGGGAGACGCTACCGCTCTGTCCTTCCACTCGCTCACTCCGCTCTGTGCTTCTGCTCGCTCACTGTTTCCTGAAGAGAGGTATTGGCTCTCTGGAAATGTGTTCTTTTTCAATTGTGGCGTTTTAATAACCTGAATTTTAATGAAAAGGTATTTATCCCTTCCCTGCATGCAATATGACGGTTAAAACTAGCTCTTTACTGATGGTTTCATGTGGAATTACAAACAGGAAGCTTATGACAGACATATCAAGCATGCAGGAAACTTGATCTGTGCAGTCTGTCATCTGTCGTCGCCATGCTGAAAGGATTTTAGCCGGACAGAAGACAGATTCTTCTGCCCGGCCTCGGACGGAAGACATACTCTTCCGCCCAGAAGCTTCAAAGTGTTGGCCATAGGTGTCCATTCTTATATACTGTTCCTCCCTGTGCAGGCTCTTGGCTCCGGGTCCAAACAAGGGCAAGAAGGTACTCAAAACCCCACCTTCAAACATTCAGGAATAGCACAATGCCCATATACAGTTCTCATTCTCCCAACAAGGAAAGCTTTCTGTGCTGACAGAAGACAGAAATATACACTAGTCTGTCTTTAGGCTGACCATTCAATTCTTCAGTTGTCTGCGTCTCTCTTGTCCTGTGCTTGGCTCGGCAATTCTAAATACTGCTGCTGTGCTCCTGTGTACCATATTTGGTCTGCCTGTATGAATGAATCCATAACAGTGGGCACAGAGAACAGTGACATTAAACTTAATAAAAAACACATAGTATAACACTCACCTACTTGAATAGACGAGTCTCGGTGTGCAAAAGTCCAAGTAGTAAAAAGTAGTAAAAAGTGTCCAGGGAACGAGTCCACATGCATGATATTAGTGAACAGTGAAATTTGAGAAAAATAGAGAAAAAAGGTAGAAAGATAAAGTCATGCACGGAGCTGCCGGAAAGGCTGCCACTCCCTCACCTGGGGCCTCATGCATAACGCCGTGCATAGAATTCACTCTAAACCATGGCTGTGTGCTGATAGACTGTTCTGGAGTCACAAAATTCAATAGTGTATGCTGTAAGAGATGTGGCCAATGAACTAAGGAATATAAGGGCTGCACTCTGTGATATTGACCACAAATTAAATTAATTGGTTAAAAAATAAATGCTGCATCAGATTACCTGTTTTTACATTCTCCTAATTACATTCAAGCAAAGTTGTAATGCTGTCCGATTTGTCTGATCATTTGGTGGGTCAAGGTCAGATTCAGGTTCATCATACCGCATCTCTTCAGGTACAGGCAAGCTATGATTGTGTGCCACATTATGCAGCAGGCTACATGCTTGCACAATGCAACACACTTTCTGTGGACTATAGAGCAGCATATTAATAGAGTGGAAATGTTTTCTATTTACATAAGCAAATTCATTCTCTGAAGGTGCCTTTATAGTGGAGCGTTGGCACCAAGCACCACAACAATTCTCTGCTCTTTACATGGCTCATTATGGTGACTCCCTATCTTTAAAAGAACTGCTTGCTTTTTGCCTCTCTATGTGGAAAAAGCACCTGCAATTGTACGGAGCTGCCATTTTCATAAGTTCTCCAGTTATATATGATGTAATGGCAGCTCATTCTTTTTGTGATTCATCCCTGGCAGATGTAACTTGTTCGGCATCGTTGCAATAGCAATGTGAATGCAGTTGTCCGCTCCGATTACATTTGGAAAACTGGACCTTGTTGCAAATTGTGCTTTGATGTTTCACAGTTCAAACACAGTGTAAAGAAATCTTATATATCTGGACAACAAACAGGTAATACCATCCTATACAGCTGTCATGGCGTGACTCAGTGATGTTTGTGAAATACCCGATCAGTCAGCTAGTTCACATTTAAAAACTCCTGTGACTAAAAACTCAGTAGTGGGCAGAACTTACAAAGGAGCAGGTAGAGCACATTTCCTCCAAGAGGATAGCTCTTGACAATTGAAATCGACTTAGAAACCAGTCATCACGATCTTTAAATATGTGCTCTTTTATAATTCTTCCATTTGCAATGTCTTCTAGCAATGCTAAAGCAGTCATGGTTATTGGAATAGTTTGACCATTTTGTGCATCATTATATTGTTGCAGAATGATTACAATCAAGTGAATTAAATTTGTAAACGATATGCAATTAATTTTGGTGTATTTAATAAAGACCATGTTAATGATGCAAATATGAAAAGAAAGGTAAACACTACAGAAACAGTAGCACGGCTTTGATGCTGGGTACTGCCAGTTTACAAAAATGAGCAGAAACTGCATACTCACTGAAGGGGGCTACCGTAAAAATGTGCATTGCTTTATGCCAAGTTTACTTTTGATACATCTCAAAGTGTGCGAGGAAACACATTATTTATGCACCATTTATACATTAGGCCATTGGCCAAAATGAGGCCAAAATAAGACACAGCAACATCAGAGAAAGTCCACAGAGTGACTGGGCTGACTCAGGACCATCCAGCAAGCGAGAAGGAAAGGCAGAAGGAACTGAAGTGAATGGAGATGAAGAATTGACAGGATTATAGGGATACAGCTGGAAACGCAAGGGCAAAAATTAATGCAAAAGTCAGAACATTTCTCTTAACTCAAAGAGATGCTGATTAAATGACAAAAGTTTTCCTGACCATCACACTACTTGGAGAACCTGTAACACTGGACTGGATGTCATTTTGAGCATGGTAAATGTGCTGCATAAATGTATTATTATTTTGGAGGAATGAGGTGAATGGGCTCAATGGCCTGTCCTCATCATAATTGTTCTCAGGTCCCAATTGCCAGCGGTTTTAACATTTAATGTCCCAAACACAATCCTATTTCATTTGTGTCAGTTCCTGCTTTTGATTCTAAACATTAATTATCATTCTGACAAATTAAAAAGTCCGAAATATCTACAGTTACAGCAACTGTCCAACTCGTCCTCTCCACCCTTTAATGGTCCAAGGTGTCATGTCAGCTTTAATGGACTTTGACAGCACAGCTCTTTCTCCTTTTCTTATGTTTTTTGTAACCCTTTTCATTCTCATTGGTGAAATTTAATGGATGGGCAGAGAAGTCTAGAGTTTTAATTTAGGAAGTTGTATTTTGGGTTGACATTATTTGGATTTTGTTTTTATTACAGGCCTTATAATTTAAACTCCATACCAAAGAAAAGTGAGAAACACATCAAAGCCCTGCTGAATTCTTCATGAAGTGAGCGTAACAATCTATCTATCTATCTATCTATCTATCTATCTATCTATCTATCTATCTATCTATCTATCTATCTATCTATCTATCTATCTATCTATCTATCTATCTATCTATCTATCTATCTATCTATCTATCTAACAAGCAGTTGCTGTGACATCGTATCACAAGTAAATGTTAAGGACACAAAAAATGGAAGCTTTGTAGAGGACACTTAGACTCCACACACCTCTGAAAAACCGCGTCAGTCTCCTGCCTCAGGCCTGCAAACGTTCAGCCTATAGTGAGCCTTCATCAAGTTATAAACGTGTCATAAAGTGATGGTTTTTATCAATCCATTTATTTTCAGGCCAACAGTTCTGAGTGGTGGGGATCCAGCGCATAACTTGGGAAGATCAGCCACAGTAAGGGCCAAACTCTGGACAGGGTGTATAGAAGATAAAAATTTTATATATTAACATATATCAGCAGTATTAGCATAAATAGCCATGAAAATAATTAAAAGCTTCTGAAACATTAGATTAAGCATAAATTAGAATGTTAAGCAAATAAGATAGGTCAAGCAAATGGTTAACTAAAAAATCAGTCATATTGCATTATTTTTTAAGCTTGAAGGAAAGTCACCAGTATTAAGAGAGCAAGAATAGAACAGGACAAGAATGACACACAGAAACTACCCGAGGACAGAAGAAGGAGAGACCAGAACACCTGTGTTCGAAAGTCAGAAAGCTGAGAAACGATATCAGTCAAAAATAGGCCCTGGTAGGCACGTAAGAAGCCAGCTGGAACAGTGAGTCAGCAGAAACAGCAAAAGGAAGATGATGTAATGTATGGAAAATAAAATTAGTGTATTCCTGTATTAGCATAAATAAATATAGACAAATATATAAGCATTAACCTTAGTGTAGATATTAATGCAAGTCAGGCCTACCAAGCAAATAATTAAATAAAGGCACATGCCATATTTCTTTTTAAATTAAAGCTTAGCTTTGACCACCAAATAGGCTAGGAAGAGAAAATGACGAGAGGAAGCCCATATATGGGAGAAAGGCCTTGGCCAGTGAAAGAAATAAGCAAAAACAGAAACTAAAGATGAATAATAGACAGTAGAAATACCGAGGGGCCAGCTGCAGGAAAGTCAGGAGATAATAACGGTTCCCATGGGAACTCAAGGTATCAACCGGACAAGAGCAGAGGGGAGTCAGAGAAAAAGAGCAAATGAGCTAATTTGAGCGAGGTCGGAGTGATAAGAAATGACTATATAAGTTTGGAGGCCTGAACTGTTCGGAGCTCAGCTCAAATTGGCCGTATTGGGTTGAGTCCGTGTTATTATTATGGATATTTTATTGCAATAAAATTATAGACTCTGTTTGCCTATCCTGAGTCCTAATAGCCTTCATTTCAGGTAAAAAGCTTTCTGGTGACAATTTTTCGCCACAACAGGTGCCATACTTATTCATAACAGGCCAGTTTAATGTTCTCAATGACCCAAAGTTTCATTTCTTTGGGAGGAAAACAAGAAAAAACTCACCCAGAAAGGACAAAAGTGCAGACTAAAGCAGACAGTGACTGAGGCTGGACTTCAGACCACCAGCTCTGGCTTGGTCAGGCAATGGCAGTGCTAGCCACAGTAAACCACAAGAGAAATTGACATTTTAAATAGTCTTCACCCTGCTGCTGTTGTCATCTGAACCAATGCTAACATGTCCAGGTGAAATGGCAAACAACATTAATATGGAAAAAGGAAAAAACAGACAATTTGAAAATGTCTGACAATATACAGATCAGGGTTGGAATTATAGAATGGAGTATTGGGACTCACGTCTGTTATTTAAACACCTGCACGCTTTAGCTTACAAACAAGGGAAATCCATCTGCTTTCATTAGTGCCAGCTTAATACATTATGGTAAGAAAATCAAAACTAAAACAAGTTTGAGAACAAGTGGCTGTCACCATACATGAGGAAGTCTACAATGGCAGTGAAATGAGTTGCCTTGAGTTTCCATTTCAAAATAAAATTTATGTGCTGGTGTTTCAAAAATTCTGCAGTGGCCACACGTTTGTCTCTTTGAAGCACAAGGTAGATGGCGCTAATGGTGTGGTACTGAATGAGTTAACAGAAACACTAAATGACAGGGACACACAGTGACATGGACAACAAAACGGAGAAGTTTAGAGCCGCAGGGTAAATGCAATGTTTGAGGAGCTCCGTGGGATTTTGGTGTCAATGGAGTGTCCATCGGTCCAGTCCAGTAATTAAAATTATGAGGCGATGGCAGTGAAAGGCGATCCACAGTTCATAGCAGACATGATGGATGAAAGAAGGACTGCGATTAAAGCTGTCAACCAAATGTGGAGTTTGATTTCACTGTAGTGGGCTCAGTTGTGTTTGCTTTAAAGAGCGGACCTTGAAAGCAACACAGAGGACAGGTCTGCACTCGTTGTGGAGATCAAAGTGACGGCCATTAACCAGGCAGATTCAAAAACACAACAGTCACAGAGCTACTCAAACACGGACAGTTTACAGTCCAAAGTCCAAGTGAAGGCATCACCTCCTTATACCTTCTTTATTAGTGTGGTCTTCAGTCATCCAGCACTGTACTCTGTAAAGCAGCAGGGTCTGTCGTCGTGGTTAGTTGTGGGCATAACTGCTAAAACACCAATGAAAATTTGTAACAGAGAATGTCAACAATAATAATTCAAGGAAATAATTAAAAGGAATCTCAGTGTTCTTAAATGAGACTCTGGCAAATGACAACCACAACAACAGTAAAAATGGTGACACTTAAAAAATAAATTTAAATGTAAATGAAAAAACCCTCTGATTAAATCAAGTCACAGATAAATATCAACAGCACACAGAGATTTAGAAATAAAGTTCCACTGGTGTGTGATATTTGAATTTCAAATTCATTTGAGTCATCATGTAAATGTTCCTTGTGTGTGTTGTTAAACAGTCGCTGTGCGCTGCAAACACTGACATCAAGGTAAACGGCGTGATAGGAAATGTTGTAATCCTCAATTTAAAAATAGGTTGTGTGGCAGGTGGCCGGGTGTGGTCAACAGCCGCCTGCCTATTTAAGGGGCCGCCTCCCTTCAATAAAGGCTGGAGTCGGGTGAGGAGAAGGACGAGGTCGGAGAGGAGGCAGCAGCGAGGAGAGGCCTGACGTGTGCGTGAAAAGAGAGAGAGAAAGAGAGAGAGACAGCTGTGGAAGACAATTTGGACAAAGAAAGGTGGCTTAGGGAAGCCTGGACTTTGGGAGACTGTGGGGGTTTGGTGGCGGTGTACTTAGGACTTGTATATAATATTTGTGTAAATAAACGTGTGGTGATGGCTGAAAACGTGTCTGCCTGTGTGTGTCGGGGCTGTACTATTTCACAGTTGATACTAAACAATTTAAACTGTTTTTCTAAATAGGATAATCATATTTGTGCTTCATTCATGTTAGTATTGATTTAAATGTGGCACACTGGGGAGCCCTGATAAATTCTGCACTCTGAGTTGAGTCCCGTGCCTTGTCAGTATGTTTGAGGAGTCGGACATTTTCTCCCCGTATCTGCTTAAGTTCTCCTTCAGTTCTTCCAGTTTTCCTCCCACATCCCTAAAGATGTGCGAGTTCAGCTGGCTGACAGTTCCAAGTTGGCCTGAGTGTGAGTGGACCCTGTGGCAGGGTGACCCCCAGTCCAGGTTTGGTTCATGTTGGGATGGCTCTACCCACGATGACCTTGACTTGGAGTAAATGGTTTGTCCACCTATTGTTGAAATGTTAATAGTGGGTCAGTTTTTGAGCTCTTTCACCTTAGCACACACTCTGAACATCAGACTTCATGACTTGTCTGCCGAGTTCATCACCAGCTTCACTGCGTTTGTTAATTTTTGAAATTGAGATTGAAATACTTCCAGGAAGTATTTGAGTGCATAATCGGGAACTTTTGGGGTCATCAGTAACCAGTTGTCCATGGTGACAGAACATTCATTTTTTTAGTTACCAAACAGAAAATGTCACAATAAACTTCAATGTTAAGATCAATTAGACAGTCCTTGCTGTTTCTTTATGAAACCCCCACTGATATCCCCCTCATTTGCAGTTCCTCTGTTAGTAAAAAACAAGGGGGCTCTGCCCCCTGCTCGCTTCGCTCGCCTACCCCCGGCGTTTTGAATCTGTGCCCGCTGGGCAGCCATAGGTTGCTTTTGTATTGGCCTCTCTTTCAACCTCATGTTGAATGTTAGCTAATGGGTGATTGTTTATGATCTTAGTGACGTTTCTGAGTATAAGCTCCGTGCATTGCTTGTTTTCAGGAAGGCTCATTTGTTGATAGATTGCGTCATCTGGATGTAAGATGTAGATTTGTGCAAATTTGCGTTCGTGATTTGTTTCAGGATGCACTATTCCAATGCGATGTAATATTTGTCCACATATGCGAAAGGAGTATGGGCCATCGGCAGCTGGTGGTCTGATATTTACTCCGGTAGATGCAAAAGCAAATGAACTATTGTAGGATCTAATGCAGTTCATAAAGTTTTTACTTTCAGGTACATCGTTAGTTAGAAGCTTCCATAGATATTCAGGATATTCATGTAAAGGAGGCAGTCTAACTTTTCCCCCTTTTGACAACAACGTGTAAACTCATCAGTTGTATTGCCAGTTGTTTCTTCTGTGAAGTTAAGTGAATGACAATGATTGCAAATGACATTCATTAATCCCAATTGAATTTTCATTAATAGTGGACTCATTATAAACGCGCATTGTAGACGTCTGCGTTCATTGATTTTTTCCCGTCGGTCCCGTTTTTGCATGTCTGTCACTCGAGCTCTTTCCTTTTGAACCCGTGCCTGCTTCACTTCCGCAGTTTGAGATGCACACTGCATGCGTCTACGTTCATTGTATCTGTCCATTTGGGCTCGTTTCTGTACCTGTGTTAGTCAAGCTTTTCGTTTTTGGAGCCGAGACAGTTTTTCTTCCGCGGTTTCAGAAGCGAATTGTAGGAGCCTACGTTTATTGTTTTTTTTCATGCGGGCTCGTCTTTGTGGTCCCGTTACTCGAGCCGTATCGTTTTGCACCTCTGATCGTGAATTCATGAGTTGTCTGTTCTTTATCGTTAGTAATATGGGTAAGTAATAAGGATGATCGGATTTACTGTTAATATGGAGTGTTTTCTGTGGTTGTACGGTTAATAGTGCATCACTGTAATGAGATTCACCTATGCTGTATAGTTTGTACGTGTTCAGATGACATATGTTTAATACGGAGCGTTCGTTTCTTCTTATTATTACCCATCAGGTGTTGCGCCTGTGTTATCTGTGGTTGTTCTGTTAATATTGCATCACTGTAATGTGATTCCAATATGTAGTGTAGTCCGGTTTATTGTTTATGTATGACGTCCGGTGCCCGCGTGCGGTTTTTTTAGAAGTGCATGGATTATGCTGTGTAGTGTGTACATTGATTTCAGATGCGTGTTGTAGGCGAATGCTCCTATCGTAGTATCTGTCGTTTTTTGTACCACAATTCGCTTTCCGTAATATCTCAGGGTTGATGTGTGACCCTTTGTGGACTCCGTAGTCTGTCCCGTTTTACTCTGGTGCGGGGGGTGACTCCTCTTTTTCCGTACCATCTCGGGCTTGATTTGTGAACCTTTGTGGACTCCATAGTATGTCCCGTTTCACTGTGGGGCGGGGATAATGTGATTCAAATATGTTGTTTTGTCCGTATTTGTGGGGTTTCTGTATGATGTCGGGTGTTTGCTTGCGGTTGCTCTTTCGTTTTTGAGTGGTAATCTTGGGCTTGATGGGTGACCCTTTGTGGACTCCGTAGTCTGTCCCGTTTCACTCTGGGGCGTGGGTCTGACTCCTCTTTTTTGTGTGCTATGGGCGCGTTGCCTCATTTCTTATTTCTGTTAGTGGAGGGGGGCTTTGTGTGGCGCCTGCGCACTATGTCTTTTGCGTCCACAGGCAGGTCCCTGCGTCCATATCCGGTTTACCATTCTCGTTTAGTAATATGGATGAAATCCAAGGCCTGAAACAGAAAACACATAAAGTGATGCACTATGCTTTGTTAACTCAGTCCTTCTCTCATGCCTTCTGGTTGTGTTTTCTTTCAGGTGCCTGAGGGGCTGTCCACCAGTATGGCCAGTACACAACAAGGCGCTAGAGACTTCATCCAGAACAACTGGGACAAAGCCGTAGCGAGCCTTAACCACATACATCTGCTGTTACCGGGACTGAAAATCACAAGGGTCCTGGATGAAAATGAAATCAGCGACATTGATTCATGTAATGAGAGATTTGAGAAGAACAGAAAAGTTTTGGGCATGATAGAAAAAAAAGGCAACGCAGCCTGTGAGGTGTTTCTGAATCTACTGGATACAAAAAGAAAATGTAGCCTTGATAGTGGAGCACACCATTGGATTGACTCTTTTAACTTTGATGGTAAGTTGTGTTTCTTTACTTCTCTGTTTGCTTTGAATATGTCAGTCAGGGAGTCTCACAACCATGAGAGGGCTGGTGGGTTTGAAATGTCAGGATGTCATCTGGGCAGTCTGGGCAAAAGAATTTATGTATGTGAGGAAAGTCGGATTCCTGCCAACTGTGTCTTTTTCCTATAGACTTCAATTTTGCATTTTGATTTGATATACTTTGTTAATAGCAGAGAGGAAATTATCTTTTCACATGACCTTTGGGTGTCAGAGTGCAGGGTCAGCCATTGTACAATGTCCCGGAGCAATTTTCAGGTTAAGGGTCTTGCTAAAGAACTCAACAAAGTAGGATCCATTCTGGTAGTAGTAGAGTTTGAACTGGCACCCTTCCAGATACCAGCACAGATCCTTAACCACAGAGCCATCACTTTTATTTTTATTTATTTATTTTATTTTTTTCTTTTCCTAACACAGTGTGATTTTGGGTATGACACTCACATAAACCTCCTTTAAATTTATTCCCAGTCTGGCCAGTCTGCCTTTGAGTTGTAGGAAATTAGCAGTTTGTTTAAATTGTTTTAATCTGCTCATTGTTTCACCTGAACTTCTTCTCATTCTTCCATGATTGATTTAATTTGGTGTTCATTTAGTGACTCGCGTCTTTTACTAAAATGACAAAAGGTTTTCAGTCCACAGCCAGGTGGCTGTAGTGATGCTCTCTGCTGCAAACAACAACCTTTTGAAGGAATTAACTCACCGGTGGTCTGTGCAGATCTCCTTCATCTCCTCATCACTTGTTTCTGTATCACCAATTTCTTGCTGTGTTGTAAGGTCAGGCTGTGCTCTGATGTTTTAGATGTTGACAGATGTCGTCTGTGTATATTTGTCAGATGTTTGTTCTCAGCATACAGCAGGGAGAGCCCAGCACAGTTTCTATCAACCACATGTAAACATGGATCAGGCAGTCCGCCAATCCCCTCTTTGACACACAACATCTTCCTCCCTGTCATGACAGAATGTAAAAGCCACTTGTCCAAAGTCCTTCTATTTTAATTTTGGGCAGCACCTTCTCTCCTCTTCAATCCATTACCACTCATCCACTTTTCTCTTGCCAGTCGTGTGTAATTTTAAATAAAAAATATATGTTGTGTAGGCCAGTAACATCACTTTAGGAGAAGCCCACTGAATCAACAAGCTAATAAAAAGTGCAGACTCCATTATGGGACACACTCTGTAGCCCCCGGAGGTAGTAGAGGAATAGAAAATGAAGACAAACCTGAGTGGCATTATGAACAATGCTGCACATCCTCTCTGTGACTCACCAACACTGATGACTTTAAGCTGACAAATCCTTCAGCAAAAGTGGGTCAAGAAGCACAACTGGGGGTCCTTTATACAAACAGAAATACGCCTGTGTAGCACCTTACTGGGGCTGGGACTGATAAGGCTGAAGTTTATTCTTTTAATTGTTCTTTCTTTGTAGAAAGACCACAGTGTGTGTGTATTTATTTATTTATGTGTATATGTGTGGATGTAATTATTTAAAGAGCTTCTGTTAGAAGCTCAGTTTCTCTCTGGGGACAAATAAAGTTCAGTTTCCCATATAAACAAATTAATGACAAACTGGGGTTGAATTATTAAACAGCAACAACACAGAATACAAAATCAATGTAAAATATTAGATTTGGTAAAATGTCAGAATCCTCTTTTTCTGATGTACAATCCTTCCTGCCCAAGATTTTCTGATGTTTTTGTTTTTGATAGTCATTGCTTTGGGATTGAATCTTAGCTAAATGAGGTTTATAGTTTAGTTCCTAAAATAAATGACTGGGAGGCGTCACAAAAACACCCAGGCTTGTGACCAAATTGTCACTCCATTTATAAGGAAAAGTGAACTGCAGTTCAGTTTTGAGTTGTGAGTCGATGCCCACATTCAAACTTTGTGATTTGGCTTAACGTACCTTGTAGTAAGAGGCCTGAACAAATACGTTGGGCTTTCTTTGTGTTCCTTCTTGAGAGTTGTTTGGTTCAGTGAGTGATATAATTATGTCTCAGCCAGGGGATCAGTGCCCACCATAAATATTAACGGGACAACAGACCACCCTACAGAGTAGAGACAGAAAACAGAAAGCCCCCTTGAACAGGGGTGAGACTGTAAGGGTCTGTTCTCTTATTTCATAGGCCTGATTAGCCCACGTTTATTGAGGAGTTCAGTTAAACAACTGATGAATCCTGTCGAAGGCCTTCTTTGTGTCAAAGGTCAGGATCAGACAAGGCATCTTGGTAACCTCAGCATATTGTATTAGGGTTAGGAAGGGTTGTGTGCCATCTGCAGCTTAGCGGCCTTTGATAAATCCCATCTGTTCAGGTTAAGTTAAATGTAATAAATGTTATGTCAAGACTCTGATGTATATACAGTAGTTGTATCTGAAGTCATAAAGAAAGTTTAGTGGCATAATGAAGGATGTACCAGGTTTACTATCATGTATGCATACTGCAATGAAATTGTGATTTGTACATTTATTTAGAAACATTGACAATAATCCAATACATGTATACAGTATCTACTCTCTCTCTCTCTGTATATATATATATTGTCACACACGTGTGTTTAGGAGACAGCTAAAGGGCTTAAATACAGGTAGTTCCATGCCAGACCGGGGGGGGCGGAGTGCACTAATTTTCCCTCTCGATCTTTTGCAAACCATTCTAGGGAAATCCCACCCGGCTCTGGGGCAGCCACTGACGTCACTTCTGGTTCCGGTCGGGATGACATCACTTCCGCTACTGGCCTTTAAAGCCGCCATCTTGCTACCTGGAAGTCAGTTCTGTTTTGGACTCGATTGAATGAACATGTCTCTGTTCTTTAATAGCTTTTGCAGCCATAATCGATTAAATGGGTGGCTGCCCCAAACCTTCTCGATGTCTTTTGGTCGTTCTTCTGACAATATATATATATATATATATATATATATATATATATATATAAAATCCTAAGCGTAAAAGTGCAACAATTTTATATGACTTTTTATGTCACTTTTTGTCACACTTTAAATCGGGCTTATTTTAAAACCTACATATATACTGTATGTTTGGTATCATTCTTTTCAGAATTTATCAAACTTTAATTTGATGTTTTTAGATTTTTATTCCGTTTTTAAATTATAAACTAAAAAATATCAAGAACTCCCGTGAGACGAGACTTTGTGCCAAAATATTTAACCACTCCCGGAGCAACAACAACAACAACAACATTTACTGTATTTCTATAGCACATTTTCATACAAAAAGTAGCTCAAAGTGCTTTACATAATGAAGAGAAGAAAAATAAAAGACAAAATAAGAAATTAAAATAAGACAACATTAATTAACATAGAAAGGAGTAAGGTCCGATGGCCAGGGTGGACAGAAAAAACAAAAAAAAACTCCAGAGGGCTGGAGAAAAAAATAAAATCTGTAGGGGGGTCCAGGCTACGAGACCACCAGTCCCCTCTGGGCATTCTACCTAACATAAATGAAATAGTCCTCTTTGTAGTTCAGGTTTTTCACGGAGTCACTTGATGGTGATGGTCATACAGACTTCTGGCTTTTAATCCATCCATCATTGTTGGAACATCATGGTGCTTTGGGTAGATGGTGGTGGCGCACACCACCACCAACAGGACACCGGAAAAGGAAACAGAAGAGAGAGTAGGGGTTAGTACAGATTTCGAATGAATAGTTATTATAATGAATTAGATATAGAGAGTATCAGGATTAAATTACAGTGAAGTTATGAGAAGGCCATGTTAAAGTAATGTGTTTTCAGCAGTTTTTTAAAGTGCTCCACTGTATTAGCCTGGCGAATTCCTACTGGCAGGCTATTCCAGATTTTAGGTGCATAACAGCAGAAGGTCACCCGCCTCACCACTTCTTTTAAGTTTTGCTCTTGGAATTCTAAGGAGACACTCAGTTGAGGATCTGAGGTTACGATTTGGAATATAAGGTGTCAGACATTCCGATATATAAGCCAGGGCGAGATTATTTAAAGCTTTATAAACCATAAGCAGAATTTTAAAGTCAATTCTGAATGACACAGGTAACCAGTGTAGTGACATCAAAACTGGAGAAATGTGTTCGGATTTTCTTTTCCTAGTAAGGATTCTAGCAGCTGCATTCTGCACTAGTTGCAAATGATTGATGTCTTTTTTGGGTAGTCCTGAGAGGAGTGCGTTACAGTAATCTAGCCGACTGAAAACAAACGCATGAACTAATTTCTCTGCATCTTTCGATGATATAAGAGGTCTAACTTTTGCTATGTTTCTTAAGTGAAAAAATGCTGTCCTAGTGATCTGATTAATATGCGATTTAAAATTCAGATTACAATCAACAGTTACCCCTAAGCTTTTTACCTCCGATTTGACTTTTAATCCTAATGCATCCAGTTTATTTCCAATAGCCTCATTGTATCCATTATTGACAATCACTAAGATTTCGGTTTTTTCTTTATTTAATTTGAGAAAGTTACTATTCATCCATTCTGAGACACAAGTTAGACATTGTGTTAGCGAATCAAGAGATTTGGGGTCATCAGGTGCTATTGATAAATACAGCTGTGTGTCATCAGCATAGCTGTGGTAGCTTACGTTGTGCCCTGAGATAATCTGACCTAATGGAAGCATGTAGATTGAGAAGAGCAGCGGACCCAGGATAGAGCCTTGTGGAACACCATATAGGATATCATGTGTCTTTGAGTTGTAATTACCACAACTAACAAAGAATTTTCTCCCTGCCAGGTAGGATTCAAACCAATTTAAGACACTGCCAGAGAGGCCCACCCATTGACTAAGGCGATTCTTAAGAATATTATGATCAATGGTGTCAAATGCGGCACTCAGATCTAAGAGGATGAGAACAGATAAATGGCCTCTGTCTGCATTTACCCGCAAGTCATTTACTACTTTAATGAGTGCAGTTTCTGTGCTGTGATTTGTTCTAAAACCTGACTGAAATTTATCAAGAATAGCAAGTTTATTGAGGTGCTCATTTAACTGTATAATGACTGCCTTCTCTAGAATTTTACTTAAGAAAGGCAGGTTAGAGATGGGTCTATAATTTTCAAGAGCAGAGGGATCGAGATTATTTTTCTTAAGTAGGGGTTTAACTACCGCAGTCTTAAGACAGTCTGGGAAGACCCCCATATCTAATGATGAATTTACTATGTCAAGAACATTATCACTAAGCACGCCCGATACTTCTTTGAAAAAATTTGTTGGTATTGGGTCAAGGGCACAGGTGGAGGGCTTCATTTGAGAAATTATTTTATGTAAATCAGGTAAATCTATCCTAGTGAAAGACTTTAATTTGTTTATTATGGAGTACTGGGGTTTAGGAGGATCCTTAGTGTTGGGGAGATATACTATGTTATTTCTAATATCATTAATTTTTTGATTGAAAAATACAGCGATAGCCTCACAGGTTTTACTGGAAGTACTTAGGAGGCATTCCTTTGAGTTACCTGGTTTAACAGATGATCAACTGTCGAAAATAAGACTCTGGGATTACTAGCATTGTTATTTATAATCTTAGAGAAATAGCAGCCCCTCTCAAGATGGACTGTGTTATTGTATTCTGTTATTTTAACTTTTAATATTTCATAGTCAATAGTTAGTTTAGTTTTCCTCCATTTACGCTCAGCTCTACGGCATGTTCTCTTTAAATCAGACACTCTTTGGGTCTTCCATGGTATAACAATGCTAGAAGATTTTTTAACTGTCTTTTCAGGTGCAACTAAGTCAACAGCAGCCCTCACTTTAGTATTAAATCTTTCCACCTTACTATTTACATTCTCCTCGCTATTATAGTTGGCACTATAAACGGACTGATTGGTTAGAATGTTTGAAAGTTTTAAAGCTGCTGATGAGTCAAAGAAGCTTTTTTTAACAATATGCTTCTCATGAGTGTTTTCTATCATTATTTCTATATTAAAGAGTAGAAGAAAATGGTCTGATAGACCCGTATCAATGACCTGCTTTATATCAACTTTTAGTCCTTTAGTAATCACTAAGTCTAACGTATGACCTGCTTTATGTGTAGGCTGATTAACGAGCTGTCTCAAATCAAAAGAGTCCAGGAGGTTCATAAATTCTTTTACTTTTTGGTCACATTGATTATCTATATGAAAATTAAAGTCGCCGACTATTAAGAGTGTGTCATAGTTGGTAATTAAAATTGACATTAAGTCAGAGAATTCCTCAAAAAAAAATGCATTGAATTTTGGAGGTCTATACACGGATAATACTAGAACGTGAGAATCTCCACGAATAACAACGGTGAGATACTCAAAAGACTTGAATTTACCAAAACTGATATTTTTACATTTTAACCTGCTTGAGTAAATGTTTGCTAGCCCTCCACCTCTCTTTCCTTGGCGATCAGCACGAGTAAAACTGTAATCCGAAGGCGCAGATTCGATTAAAACAGCTGCGCCATCTGAGCTAAGCCACGTTTCACTTAGTGCAATAAAATCTATTTTTTTATCACTAATAAGATCGTTGATAAAAAACGTCTTGTTAGTTAAAGCTCTAATATTTAATAGTGCCATATTTAATGTTTCGGAGGAGCAGAGATGAATACTATGTGCGTTATTGATATATGGAACAGGAATTAAGTTATTTTTATTAGTGCTGCTCCGTGTGTATTTTTTGTTTAATCTATGATCTGTTTTTATAGTTTTAATACATTGTTCATCTAAAGTAGTAACTTTAATTAAATTATTGGTGTTTATGCCGTATTGCCTACATTTTCTATGTGCATTAAGATTGGTTATTACAGCATTTATGTTGTGTACTTTTATGGAAGATTTTATTAAACAATTATCATGACCAAGCACAGGAGTGGCATTTCGGAAGGGGTTAAAAGCAGAGATAGATAGTCAAGATAAACGAATTACCTTAGATATGTTTTCGGAGAGGACCCGGGCACCGAAGCTATTCGGATGCAGGCCATCTCGCTTGAAAAAACGAGGTCTTTCCCAAAAGAGGTCCCAGTTGTTAATGAACCCAATGTCTTGATTCTTGCAGAAGCCCTGCAGCCAGTTGTTTAAACCAAGCAGACGACTGTAGTACTCGTTTGATCGTCTGACGAGAGGGAGTGGACCCGAGATGAAGATCTTTGCCGATGGGGTCCTCTCCTTTGTGTCTTTAATTAATGCAGTGAAGTCTGCCTTGAGGATCTCGGACTGTCGGTGCCTTATGTCGTTTACGCCAGCATGTAAAACAATTGCTCCAACTGCCCTGTTCTTGTGCTTCTCGTAGATTGCCGGCGCACGTCTCGTCACATCTCGGACACGAGCACCGGGAAAACAAGAAACAAAAGATTTTCTATTAGGGCGAGTGATATTGAGGTTCCTAACAATAGAATCACCTACCACTATTACATCACCAGGAGCTGAAGGCGAACTGGGGACGCTTAGAGGGTCAAACCGGTTCTGCGTTGCGATGCTTGCCTGTGCCGATGGAAGTGTTCTGGCCTTGAACCCCCGCCTGCATAGCTGAAATACACCGAGGTCATCATCGGTGTCGCTCCTACGAGGCGCGGGGGTGAAGTTGACTTGAGCGGCACAACGCGGGGTTGATGTTACGCTGATAACAGATGGCGAGGACGGTTTATCCAACAGCCGAGCCTTCAGATCTCTGAGGTATCTTCGTCTGGACAGAAGTTTCTGAATCTGTTCATCGAGTGCCTGGAGTTCCTCGACTACAATTTCAACGCGATTCACCTCACTATCGGCCATTGTCCGCTTCTGTTTCTGCTTCCGCTTCCGCTTCGTGCCCTTTCCTTGGAATGTGGCAAACAAAGAGTAGGACAGCTGCTGTACAGGCTTTTAAATGTTCAAATCACCACGGCAGCAGCAAGCCAGCAGCTGATTGAGCAAAAAGGAGGTAAAAAAAACTGTATTTGTTTCCCATTAAAACACCGTTTGAGAGGGGGTTTGGAGTAGTAACTGAGTCAACTTGGGGTGCGTTCAGCCCCCCTGTTCACAACGCGAGACGCAAAGTGGCTTATGCGTAGCGCAGGCCGGGCAGGTGGGTGAGCAAAGTGAGCAGTGGGGAACCCCTTAGTATATATATATATTGTCACAAGAATAGCTCAAAGACCTCAAAAAGGTTTGAAGCAGCCACCCATATATTATGCCCTGGCTACAAATGGGTAATTTTTTGAGAGTTTTTCACAGGTAATTGTCCAAAACAGAACTGACTTTAGGCTGTTAAAAATGATGGCTTTAAAGGCCGAGACAGGAAGTGAAATTATTAGGACTGGAACCAGAAGTAATGTTATCTGGACTGGATGTGACGTCATTATATGCACCAGACCCAGAAGTAACGTCATCGGGACCGGAAGTGACATCATCATATGTGTTGGAAATGGAAGTGATGTCATCACAGGCGCTGGAACTGTGCAGAATTTCCTGTGGTTGGTCTGTAGATGATTGAAAAAGAAAGTCAGTGCACCTCGACAGCCCCTGGTCTGGCGTGGAACTACTATTATTCAGGCCCTTTAGCTGTCTCCCAATTGCACGTGTGTGACAAAGCCCCCCTCCTCAGCCCAGACCTATCAGGTCAGGCGGCCCTGAATTTGCAAAAGTGTATCACTATTGTCATTGAGAGAACCCTTACGATGAATAAGCAAAAATGTATATGGTTGAAGGTCAAGAAATCACCTGGTGACCCATGGATTCTTCTCCTTGTGTAGGGCCATCCACTGTAGGGGGTGCATGATCCGTAACGAGAGTGAATTCACAGGCAAAAAGGTGGTACCTCAATTGTATAATCGACCATTTAATCCCAAGAGCTTCCCTTTCCACTGGCGCATACCTGGGGCCTCATGTATAAACAGTGCATACGCACAAAAATGTTGCGTAAGAACGTTTCTGTGTTCAAATCGTGATGTATAAAACCTAAACTTGACGTAAAGCCACGCACATTTCCACGGTACCTCATACCCTGGCATGCGCAAGTTCTCCGCTCGGTTTTGCAGACTGGCGGCACCCAGCGTCAAAGCAGTGCTACACTTCCTTTGTGTTTGTCCTTTCTTTTTCAGATCCACATCCCTGACGCGGCTTTATAAATACACTGAAATTAACCGTTGTGGGATATGGCCGACCATTCATCCCAGCCAATACCCCCAGGCCGCCAGATGGAGCCCTCCCTGCAACATGGAGGTGCCCCGAATTCCAGCAGGGCCTCATGGACATTGGAATTTTACTTCTCAGCCCTGCAGGAAGTGGACGCTGCAGGGAGGCACCAGGATTGCTATGTGCACTATAACCCGGAAATACATCCTAGTCACAGGGACAGAAGAAATGACGTACTTCCGGGATGAAGAAAAGGAGTTTTCACCGGACCCAGAAGTTTTAAGAGTCACATGGACTGAGGGACAGAAACACTTCTGGGTCAACAAGTATAAAAGGACTATTGGAAATCCCAGCAGTGAGGCGAGTTGGGAGGAAGGGTGACTGAGCTGCTGGGAATGAAGGATTGTTTATTGATTGTGTATTTGTTTATTGGAGCATTGTGGAGTGGAGGTTGCTTTGTGCACATTATTATTATAAATAAAATAACACTTGGACTTTTATCTGGTGTCTGACGTATTGTCCAGGGGTTCAAGGGAGCGATAGTCCCCCCTATCTGTAACAGTGGCGTAGTTGGCAGGATACTCTGGCCGTCGGTTTGGCAGAGGACCTGTATAATAAATTTCTGTGGACAGAGAACCCCAAGAAGACAACGTCATGTCACACAGAAAAAATCAACGTTGACGCAAACCCAACAGGCAGAGCTGCAACACAGGAAAGCCTCACTGAACGTCGGTCCGTGATGGGGAAGAAACCCGGAAAGAAGAGTGGGAATGCAAAAAAGGAACAGACCCTAGATGACGGTGAGCGTCTATGGACATATGGAAGACAGGGCCGCGATTGACGCAGAGAGGACCTGAGCGTTACAACAGCGGGATGGCTGTCGAACATTGGACCTACCGGACAACCTCTATGTACTACGAAAACGCAATCGGAGTCCGGAGGTATGTGCCACAAAACGTCCAACTCGCCGGGACCTTATTTTAATTATTTTGCAGGAGCCTGTCTTCTTGATTCTGACGACAAGTCGGAAACATACTTCCCACCTGAGCAAGATGGCCGTGATGATGGGTTGTATTGCCAATCTAGGACTCTGAACCTTGGAAGCCTATTCGACCGGAGCAGTCACATGGACTACCCCGAGGCAGGCTGGGGAAGCCAAGACGTCATCAAAGACTCACATGATCACAAAGGTATCGTCCCATTTGTCGAAACAGGACACATTATCTCTCCTGAAGGATTGTGGGAAGGAGAAGGTCAGCGTCGATCCATAAGTGAAGTCGTCATTTCCCCGACGGAACTGAGCTCCCTGAAAGGGAAGGGGGAGGTGAGCTCAGCAGCGCTAGACACAATTAAAGATAAAGAGAGAAGGAATATAACTGAACGGTCTGCCGCTAAGTTAGAAAAGGTGGATCGCAGTCGGCTGGTGGCGGCACCCCAGACCTCTATAGTTCGAGACTCCAATCCCCAAGAGCCTGTGCGAGACCCAACAGAGCATGTGCCAGAGGTGGGCGTGCTCATTGGCTCCCAGCCAGAAGGTAAGGCAACTGGTGGTCTGAGCCTGCCTCCGGCTGAATTAAATAACTTTATGGATGTACAGTGTTGTGTTCCTTCCAACTCCAACAAATAATAACTACAGAGACACAGGTAACACAACGTGCTCTTTACTCAATTGCGAATGGGCGTCTACAACACTTCCTATTTCCCACAAGGGTAAGCACATCACATGTCTTTATGTAAATTAAGTTATTAACATTGCTAATTAACAAAGGCAAGATACATAACATACTCCTCCCCCCTTAACAGAAAAGTGCACATTTTGTTTAGCATGAAAACAATAAATCCAATAAATCCAAGTTGACCCCCCTTTTCCTTTATAAAAAAAAAAAAAAAAAAAAAAAAAAAAAAAAAGAGGGTAATTTACTGTCCCATTCTTAAAAGTGAGTCTTATAAATATAGACGGTTAGGAGGTTGTCTATGTCGTGCAGGATAATGACGTTCAGTGTGAGCGTCTGTAGAAAGTGAAATAGTTGAGGGAGATTTTGTAGATTTTCTAGCTGACTCATCCTCATTCACAGGAGGTGATGGAGTTTCTGATACTTCCATAGGTGGCACTTCTTCCTCAGTAATAGGACATTGATTTTCACTACCGTCATAATTCAATTCAGGACAGTCCACATCTGGTGGCTCAGTGGGTGCTGGTGAAGCCTGCAACAATTGATCCACATGTCTTCGCCAAACAGTACCATCAGCAGTGCGGACAGTGTAAGAAACAGGTCCATTCTGACTGATTACGGTGGCAGGAACCCATTTGGATTTGTTATTAAAACTTCGAGCCAATACAGTGTCATCAGGACGAAAGACTCTGTCTTTTGCTTTCTTGTCTTGATGTTCAATTTGCTTTTGTTGATGATGACGTAACACTTGTTTTGTTTCTGGTGGCTTTAGCAAATAAAAAATTGTATGAAGTTGTCTTTTCATCATTAGGATGGCAGGTGAAACTTTAGTTTAGTTTAGAATTCAGATAAGACAGTAAGAATTGGTTCAAACGTGTATAAAGAGAGCCTTCATTTTGCGATGCCTTCAGTGAATGTTTCATTGTCTGAACGAACCTTTCTGCTAAACCATTTGTGGAAGGATGGTATGGTGCAGAGCGAATGTGCCGAATTCCGTTGACTTGTAGGAAAGTGACAAATTCCTCTGACACAGACTGAGGACCGTTATCACTCACAAGTTGCTCTGGGAAGCCATAACGACAGAATAATTCCTCCAACTTTTCCATTGTTTTAACAGCAGTTGTTGAGTGCATAACAGCAACCTCTGGCCACTTACTATAGGCATCTACAACCACCAGGAACATCTTTTCCTCAAAGGGACCTGCAAAATCCACATGGATGCGCTGCCAAGCCCTTTCAGGCCAGTCCCATGGGTGAAGCGGTGCCAGCTGTGGGGCATTTCTAATCTTCTGACAAGAAGAACATGTCTTGGCCCTCTCCTCAATATGTTCATCTGTTCCTGGCCACCAAAAATAACTTCTTGAAATCTCCTTCATGCGGACAATACCAACATGACTTGCATGTAGCTGCTGGATTAAATGTTTCTGCAGTGGTGGTAGAATGATGACACGGCGACCCCAAAGAAGGCAACCTTCCTGCACAGACAATTCACTTTTCCTGGAAAGGTAGGGTTTTAGTTCTGGTAAAGTACTAGGACTTTTACCAGTAAGAACCATGTCCATTACTTTAGACAGTACTGGATCATTTCGAGTGAATCGTTTTACTTGATTTGAGGTCACAGGTGTCTCATTTACCTGCTTAAAATAAAATATATCCATCTCTGGGCTCTCTGAACAGGTAACAGGCAAGGGTAAACGTGAGAGTCCATCTGCGTTGGAATGCAACTCAGACTTGCGGTATTTGATATCATATGTATGGGCTGATAAAAGTAATGCCCATCTTTGCATTCGACTAGCTGCTAGAGATGGTATACCAGTATGAGGTCTGAAGATGGTAGTAAGGGGTCGATGGTCTGTAAGAAGGGTAAACTTTCTCCCAAATAGGTATTGGTGAAATTTGCAAATTCCAAAAATTATTCCCAGTGCCTCCCTCTCAATTTGTGCATGATTACCTTCAGCTTTATTCAATGTACGTGAAGCGAAAGCAATTGGTTTCTCCACACCGGAGGGCATAATGTGTGAAATCACTGCACCAACTCCATATGGAGAAGCATAACAAGCAAGCTGCAGTGGCAGTGTGGGGTCAAAATGTGTGAGAACATCAGATTTTATGAGAGCATCCTTTGCTTTGGCAAAAGTTTTTCTACATTCTTCTGTCCACTTCCAAGCTTTGTTTTGACATAACAACTGATGCAATGGCCTCAAAAGAGTTGCCAAATTTGGAATAAATTTTCCATAATAGTTGAGAAGTCCCAGAAATGAACGTAATTAGCTTACATCCTGTGGAGCAGGTGCATCAACAATTGCTTTAACTTTTGAGGGTGCTTTGTGCAGTCCACAAGCATCTATTACATGTCCCAAATATTCAATAGAGGACTTGAAAAATTCACATTTATGCTTATGAACCCTCAGACCATATATTTTTAAGCGCTGAAGAGTGGCATCCAGGTGTTGAAGGTGCTCTTCTTCATTTCTTCCTGTCACAAGGATGTCATCCAAATAACATTGGACCCCTGGAAGCCCACTTAAGATTTGGTCCATTGCTCTTTGGAATAGAGCTGGAGCCGAGGTGATTCCAAAGGGTAGGCGGCAGTAATGGAAAAGGCCCTTAGGGGTCACAATAGTTAGCAATTCTCTAGACTTTAGTTCAACATGCATTTGGAGATGTACCTGGGACAGATCTATTTTGCTAAATTTCTGTCCTCCAGCAAGGCCTGCAAACAAATCATCTATATGCGGAAGTGGGTACTGTTCTACAGACAACACAGGATTGACAGTCACCTTAAAGTCCCTGCACATACATACTGATCCATCTTTTTTAATCACTGGTACAATAGGAGTAGCCCATTCGCTTACACTCACAGGTTCCAGAACACCAGACATAACTAAGGAATCCAGTTCAGCTTCAACTCTTGGTAGAATAGTATAAGGAATTGGTCAGGCCTTCAGAAATTTTGGTTGACTGTTAAGTTTAGTGGCCAGTCTGACAGTGATATCCTTCATGCTCCCTAGTTCACCAGAAAACAACTCAGCATGTCTGTCAAGTACTGCATCCAACTTTGTTTCTCCTCTGAGTAGCATATAAACATTTGGCCAATCCAATGTGATTTTTTTTAACCACGATCTTCCCAATAATGATGGGTAATCTCCTTCCACTACATAAAGTGGTAAAGTGGCTTTCTGCCCATTCAATTGAACAGTCACCTTTATCAGGCCTCTCACATTCATTGGTTCACCTGTATATGTTTTTAACACTACATTAGTTTCCTTTAGTGGAAGGTGCCTCAGGAACGTGTAGTACGTTTTATCTGACACAAGAGAAACAGCCGCCCCTGTGTCCACTTCCATGCATACTTTTTGTCCTTCCAACAATGGAGATACCTGGTATCCTTGTGAGCCACCTTCAAGACTCAAAATATTTAAAAACACTTCATCTTCAGATGTGTCACTTCCTAATGTTGTTTCTAATTCTTGCGGTTGCAGCAAATGAACTTTTTTCTTTTGACTAAATGCTGCCTTTTTACTTTCATGTCTATAATATCGCTCTGTAGCTTTCTTGGATTTACGTGCTCTCTCAATGTGACCTTTTTTTCCACAACTCCTGCAGTCTAGGTCTTTAAACCTGCACTCTGGGGCTAAATGACCTTGTCTTCCACAACGATAGCACGGCCCTCTACCAGCGTCCTTGCTCTTTCTATTTACTTTATGAATTTGCCCAGTTATGCTTAACTGCTGAGCCTCTTTAGCTGCCATTTCCATGGACACACTTATTTCAATTGCCTTTGCAAGGGTTAGGGCACTTTCTGTCAGAAGCCGTTTTTGTATGCCTTCACTTCTCAGTCCACATACCAGCCTATCACGGATTGAGTCATTGAGGACTTCATTGAATTCACAATGTTCAGATAACTTCCCTAGTGCTGCCACAAACATTGTTACTGATTCCCTTTCCTCTTGATTTCTCTTGTGGAATCTAAACTGTTCAGCAATTACTAATGGCTTTGGTGAAAAATGTGCACTCAAAATTCTAACGATCTGAGGATATGATTTCTCTCCAGGCTTATCTGGTTGTACAAGACTACGCAGTAAGTTGAACGTTTTTGCTCCTATAACACTCAAAAAAGTAGGAACTAATTTTTCATCGGTAATATCGTTTGCTTTAACAAAGCACTCAAAGCACTCTGTATACGAATTCCACTGCTCCTCGTTCTCATCAAAAGGTCCAATTACTCCGATAACGCCAGCCATCTTGAACTTGCAATTGAATCACAGTCACTCTAACTTCACAATAAGGCGATTTAACTTCCGAAGAAACTTCTTTTACAATTATCAGTACTCACGGTTTCTTCTCTGCTCCTGCCACGCTTCCTTCGCGGCAAACAACGGCAGCTTTTTTTTTTTTTTTTTGTCACCGTTTCTTAATGGAGTATTATTCGTTGCTCCTTTACAATTATTACCACGCACCGTGTGAATTCAGACTTCCTCGTCACCACTTTTTGTTGTGTTCCTTCCAACTCCAACAAATAATAACTACAGAGACACAGGTAACACAACGTGCTCTTTACTCAATTTTGAATTGGTGTCTACAACACTTCCTATTTCCCACAAGGCTAAGCACACCACATGTCTTTATTTAAATTAAGTTATTAACATTGCTAATTAACAAAGGCAAGATACATAACATACGGGAACTCGAAAAACTAATCGAGCCCATGCGGAGTTTCTTTCGGGTCCTAACGAACATAAAGAAGATCGTTGGGGAGCTGGGAGCAGTGGCTGAAGCGCCTTTAAGAAAGGTGGAGGAATTTTTACGGTGATTTGGTCGGGAGTCTCCCGTCATGATAAATGCGGTGGTATAGGTAAGCGAGACCCGTAACATATATCATAGAGGGACACAGTGCGAACCGGGCCTGCAATTAATTAGTAGCGGGTGCCAAATCACCGCGAGCCCTACAGGGGAGTCGCAAACCATGACCGAGTGGGCGAGGGAAGACCCGATTGAGCCGGAGCAGCTAGATAGTGCTGTCTCCCGGAGCGATGCGGATCTAAAGACGCCGCCACCGGTCAATTATAAATCGAATGGGATACAGACAGTAAAAGGGCTTTCTTGTTTTCATAGAGAGACCCAAACTGTGGACAAGCCCCAGATTAAACAAGAGATCCCAAAAATAAAGCGGGGGGTCTCCTGACAAAATAGAAAAGCAAGCTGAGAGTTCAGGGGTGGCCGTGGAACCCTCCTCAGTGGACAAAGGGGCAGAGCGGAAGTTTCCAGACTGTTTCCAGACTTGCAGAGGGATACAAACAGGGGGACGGCGGCTGTGCTACGGATGCCGTCGGCTGTGCCACCTATGGCGAAGTTGTCCTCAGAGGCCAGGGGATCAGAGGTCTTTTTCATTTAATGTTCCCCCTAGGTTCTCCCAGGAGTATTCAGGACATTGCCAGGGCCCGACCAAAGGATCCTGCTGGAGGAAGACGTCCCTCGTGGGTCTGGCCGCTCCAAATCATGATTCTTTGCTGGGGTAGGAGTACTGTGGGATATGGCCAGCCGTTCATCCCGCCCAATACCCCCAGGCCGCCAGATGGAGCCCTCCCTGCAACATGGAGGTGCCATGAATTCCAGCAGGGCCTCATGGACATTGGACATTGGAGTTTTACTGCACAGCCCTGCTGGATACCATGGGGACCGCAAGGGGATGCTGCAGGGAGGCCCAGGGATTGCTATGTGCACTATAGCACACTATAGTCACAGGGACAGAAGAAATGACGTACTTCTGGGATGAAGAAAAGGAGTTTTCACCTGACCCGGAAGTGTTAAGAGTCACATGGACTGAGGGACAGAAACACTTCCGGGTCAACAAGTATAAAAGGACTGTGGGAAATCCCAGCAGTGAGCCGAGTTGGGAGGAAGGGTGACTGAGCTGCTGGGAGTGGATGATTGTTTATTGATTGTGTATTTGTTTATTGGAGTATTGTGAAGTGGAGGGTGTGTGGTGGATTGCCGGCATTTTACTCCGGCCCTCACCCCCAGGCCGCCAGGAGGAGCTCTCCCGACAACATGATCGTGCCCCGAGTTCCAGCAGGGCCTCATGGACTATGTAGTTTTTATACACAGCCCTGCTGGATACCTTGGGGGCCACCAGGAGTCGCTGTAGGGGGGCTCGTGGACTCTTATGCACCCTATAACCCGGGAATACGTCACGGTCACGTGACAGGAAGAAACGACGTGCTCCCGGGTTGAACAAAAGGACTGTTTACCCTGACCCGGAAGGGATAAGGAACTGTGGACTGATCGGACAGGAACACCTCCGGGTCAGGGTGTATAAAAGGACTGTGGGAAAGCCCAGACACTGAGCTGAGCTGGGAGGTAGGGTGGCGAAGTGTCTGGGCGAGGAAGATTTGTGATTATTGAGAGTTTATTGTGATTTATATGAGTGTGGAGTGGAGGGTGCTTTGTGCACGTCAAGACAAAATAAAGAAGTCTTGTGCTTTTACCTCGTGTTCAGAGTGGTACCTGAGGGTGTTAGAGGTGGCTCCATGCCTCTACTGCGACAGGTGCTTTGTGCACATTGTTATCTATATATATAAAATTCTTTTTGCGTTTGAAACGGAAATTACACATGACCACGTGATATGGAAATTACGTATGAAATGGAAATTACGTATGACCACGCGATATGGAAATTACCTATGACCACTTCGTTTATTTTGCAGGATGAATATTTTCATTATGGTAAACTAATGTGGAACTAAAATGAATATACCGTAATGTCAAATTGTGAATCGACATTCACAGTTCAGATCGAGCCGTGCCGTAAAGTGGATTTTTTTTGTTTTTTAATTAAGCGCATGAGGTGTGTGTCACTACCTGGTTCCTGTTGTCGGCCCGATCTGTGCATGCGTGCGTATTGAAAGGCTACGTCATCGCACACTTTACAGTGCTGCCCAATCTGTTTAATGCATGCATGAACACTTTACGGCATGCTAGGCTTTCAATACGCCTGCACGCACAAATCGGGTAGGCACGCAGGTCGGGTAGCAACACATATTATAATACAGGAACTAGCCAGGCACGTTCTGACAGAGAATTTTATTTATTCGTCCACGTGACTGTCACTGAAACTGCCACATTGCAACTTTTTTTTAGTTGGTAGTACTTGATGAGGAAAACAGCTTTGCGTCTTTCTACTTTTTAACTGCGCCGAGCTGTAAACAATGTGAAGACTAGACCGCCTTCAGTGGCGAGGGGTCGTGAGAACAAAGTGGACGCTGGAAGGCGTGGAATGTCGGGCTTCTCCACCGAGTCGAGAGCTTCGCAGTTTCGGTCAGCATCCTCTCTTCTTGCACTGTTTGTGACACTTCAAGTCCCCCGTTGGCTCCTGGGAGAGTGGAAATCTTTGAGAATGAGTGTAATTGGCGCCATCGAAGCAGGACTCTGTTTGTAAATTGCCTTGCACAACTACTTACTGTCCCTTAAGGTGAGTTCGGGTCACTAAAATCCCACAACATTCAAGGTTGCTTTTGTGATTAATTATTTTAACAAGTAAATCACAGGCATGTAGTGCAAGGTTGTCAGGCAAAAATTTGGACGATCACATAGAACATGTAATTTCTATACCACAGCAGTCGTGTAGCACCTTTCACAAGGGATCTACTACTTACCTGTTGTGTTATAGCGCCTTTAAAATGTAGTATACCCGAAACCACTCCAGTAGTGCTCAATGTATCTTTACTTCTTAAATGTTAATGTTTTACTGTTTAATAACTTATAGACTACATTTTATTTTTTTCCTTTGCACTCAGTGAGCGAAGCCACTGGGTAATCAACTAGTTATAAATAAAATAACATTTGGACTTTTATCTGGTGTCTGATGTATTGTCCAAGGGTTCAAGGGAGTGATAGCGCCCCCTATCTGTCACACCGCATATTGTTTATTAGTTTAATGCATCTGATTGTAATTAACCTGTAACAATATAATGGTCCACGGAATAGTCAAACTATTTTAAATACCATAACTGCTTTAACGTTGTTACTCTCACTGCATCTTCTTCTTCCTTCAGCTGCTCCCATTAGGGGATATTATTTTTAAGATGAAATGCAGCAAAATATGTTTATTATATTATACAGATAAAACTTTAACTTCATTTAAATAATCTATATTTGTTAATAATTAAACATGCCAGGACACGGTGCCGCAGTGCTAGCGAGCCACTGGCACTCCGTTCACGGATTGTTCCTGCCTCACACTGTATTCTTGCTAGGACTGACGTGACACTGTAAGGATAGATGGATAAAATAATTAAACATTATGAAGATATTTCAATGTTCCTTAAAAGTTTTGAAGAATCTGCGTTCTAAGCTTACAGATGGCTTCATGTCTATTACATAGCTGATTGTGTGGCGATTGGGTATTTGGAGAAAGAAAAGTAAGGACAGGAATTGGAGGTTAGTACGTTTGAAAGAGACAGTACTGCTGTGATAAATTATTTCATCGAAGGTCACGCATGGCGCAGCAAACGTCTTGCGTAAGACATGAACAAGCACTGCGCCAGCCATATTCCCATGTTTAATAACATGCTTTAGCTCCTATCATCATGAAAATGATATCACGTATACATCTCAGTATTTTAATTATTCAGAGAGCTGTAATATCACGAATGTAATGGATTCTGTGTCCTGTCAGAGAAAGAAAAAGCCCAGAAGCACGTAGTGATTCACACACACAGAGCACATAGAAGATCAAATACAAAACAAAGCAATTAACGTGCTACTTTAGTTACGATGGGATTTGAGAAACTAGTAAATTAAACGATTTTAAGATGAACTTTATGATGTTCTACTTTAATGACAAAATAAACTACGTGATTAAAGTGGAAATTTCGAGATTAAAGTTGACATTTCGTGCTTTTTTCCCACTGTGTGCCTATTTTTTTTTTTGTCTGTACCCTAATAAGCTTTCTTATGACACTGAGATGGTGGGCTATGACTCGCCTTTTCATGATAACTTTGATATCTGACAACTTCTTTTTTATTTCGGGCACTGTGCGACTTTGTAAACTTGAGCTTTCGAGTTTCTGCGACACTCTGTCACTCGATCAACTTCCTTTTGTTGTTTATACCACTGTTTAAACCAACAAATAGTACGTTTTTCTTTGCTTCCACTTGGTATTTGCTGAAATTCTTCTTTTTTCCCCCGTGCTTTCCCATTGTCTTTTCACAGAATGCTGAGCTTAAGGGCTATTTATATTGATTTGCATATTCAAAGAGGCGTAATTCTAGGAGGAGTTGAGGCAGGACAGCAGGCGCATGCACATGCGTTACTTTTCACGCTGACTGGGATTTATGTAGCGGAAGAACGTGGAAGTTTGCAGACGCACAGATTTATGCATCTGGATTTTTATGTGTATATGCACTGTAATGATAGTTGATTAGTAAGGTCTATTAAGGGATACTTATAATATGATTAGTAATGCCTGTGGATGCAGATGCAAGATGGAGAATGGGCGTGGACTAAAGTACCTGTAGTAAAAGTAATGTCTCTAAAGTCTGTCTATTAAAAAGTTATTATATCTTTCAATCCTGTGTAATGATTAAACTACGAACCTAACAAGATCACCACACGCACATTCCCGCTATTGTGCTTATGCCATGTTATAGTGTGAGTTCTATGCACGGCATTATACATTGTGAGGGACGGCCGGCATTTCAGTCCGGCCAGGACGTCCCTCAACTGAAAGAAACAGCCTTTTCAGGACACTACATCCCCCAGAACGCTAGATGGCAGCTCCCCTGGATAGAAATGGTTCCTCGGATTCCCGCAGGGCAGCATGGGACATGGAATCCATATCCTCAGCCCTGTTGGGTGCCGTGGGTGCTGCCAGGGGGTGCTCACCAAGAACTAGGGGTATATTACGAGGATGTCAACCCGGAAGTGCTTCGGGGTCACGAGGACGGAAGCCCGCAGTACTTCCGGGACGCTTGAGGAAGGAAGATGTGGTGTTAACCCGGAGAAGAAATACTTCCGGGTCAGAGACTTTAAAAGGACTCTGGGAAACCCCAGCAGATCGAGCCGGAGTTGGGTGGGAGTGTGACGGAGCTGCTGGAAGTTGGAGGATTGGATTATTGATTATTGTATTGATTTATTTACTGAGAATTGTGGAAGGTGCAGTGCTTTGGGCACTTTATTGAAGAAATTGTTATTAAAATCTTCTTGTGTTTTACACCTGTGTCTGGGACGTCTGTCTGGTGGGTTCAACGGGGCAACAGCGACCCCTAGCGTCCACAACATGAAGCCCCTGGTCTCTCAATCCAACAGTTTCCGGCTCAGGAACGTAACAGAGTGTTCAACAACATCGATGCTGTGGCTCAGCACAGCACCCAGGCCTGTGTTCGAAACATCCGTCTGGAGAATGAAAGGAGGCAAAAAGTTTGGTGCTTTCAATACTGGTGCTGACGTAAGGGCCTGTTTTAACACTAGAATTACCAGAGCCTACACAAAAACTCGTAGATCCGGCCTACCTTAAATCCGTTCACACCTCTCCGTCAGTGTCCTTTGTCCTGTAAATGTGCCGATTAAGACAAGCAGAAAGCAGCCTGTTATTCCATCCCCCCACCGCCGCAGAATGTGCACAAAGTTCTCCCAGCTCATGCAGTGGGTGTCTGGGTGTGAAGTGCTGGAGTTTTAGAGTGGAAATAATAGATCATTATTTGGAACAAATGCATTTCATGTGTGTTCCATTTCTACAATAATCTGTGTAAACACATTGTTAAAACAGAAACGTTTTTCATATTTTAGTAATAAATGACAAAATGTAGACATAAACTATATAATGTGTGAAGCCTGAAGTCCAAAGATCAAATTAACACTTTCACAAAAGGTTCAAGGATAAGACAACAGCTTCTGTGGTATAGCGGTAAGATTTGCTGAGTTGTAATCAAGAGTTCCTGGTTCGATCCCCACTGCCTCCTTTATTTGCTGTTTTCAGTAGTGAGATGCTCTTATTGTTAATATTATACAGTACACACATACTATACATTTGGTTTGTGTCCGTAACAGATGGTGTACATTTATAGGATTTGTAAAAGTTACCCTTTTTTTCACTTTTATTCTCTCAGTCATGATCACGATATATACTAAGGGGAGCTGACGCTGTTAGTTTTTATTTGAAACTGGGAATAACTGTAGATGTGACACACTTTTTCGGCTTGCGAGCTACTTTTAAAATGACCAGGTCAAAATGATCTACCTACATTAAAAATGTTTATATATATATATATATATATATATATATATATATATATATATATATATATATATATATCCATCCATTTTACAACCCGCTGAATCCGAACACAGGGTCGCGGGGGTCTGCTGGAGCCAATCCCAGGCAACACAGGGCACAAGGCAGGAAACAATCCTGGGCAGTGTGCCAACCCACCGCAGGACACACACAAACACACCCACACACCAAGCACACACTAGGGGCAATGTAGAATCACCAATCCACCTAACCTGCATGTTTTTGGACTGTGGGAGGAAACTGGAGCGCCCGGAGGAAACCCACGCAGACACGGGGAGAACATGCAAACTCCACGCAGGAAGGACCCGGGAATCGAACCCAGGACCCCAGATCTCCCAACTGCGAGGCAGCAGCGCTACCCACTGCGCCACCGTGCCGCCCATATATATATATATATATATATATATATATATATATATATATATATATATATATATATATATATATATATATATATATATATATATATATATATATATATATATATATATATATATATATATATATATATATAATAAAAGGCAAAGCCCTCACTGACTGACTCACTCACTGACTGACTGACTCACTCATCACTAATTGTCCAACTTCCCGTGTAGGTGGAAGGCTGAAATTTGGCAGGCTCATTCCTTACAGCTTACTTACAAAAGTTAGGCAGGTTTCATTTCGAAATTCAAAGCGTAACGGTCATAACTGGAACCTCTTTTTTGGCCATATACAGTAATGGACTGCAACTCACTGGCCGTGGGAGGCGGGGTCGCGGGGGTGAAGGAGAAAGGACGGCCTTATATGGCGTTCGTTTATAAAACAGCGGACAGGCGACGTCAGTGCAAGAGGAGAAGCCACAGTTTAAAAAGGTTTACTTTTCTTCTTAATAAAAATTTTAAAGCAGTACTTCGCCACTGCGAAGCACGGGTATTTTGATATATATCAAAATGTATCGCGTCATTACGCCTCCCACGTAAGCACGTGAACTGACCCGCTGCCGTTTGCAATGCCATATTCGCGAGATACAAGTTTAATGAGAAGACACGAGATATAAACGACAGTTTGGATCACATTGTAATAGAGTTAATATTGCTGTAGCGAGAAACTTTTAACTGCCGGGTCTTAGCTAACATTAAATAAACCCGTGGACATCGCAACATCACACAAGAGACCGGCTCACGTGAAGTGACTGAACGCAGCAGGAGTGATCACTTCGATGAATGAAACCTGTTCAAAAAACACATTACACACTTGATAAGGTACGAAAACATAATGAAAAAAAGCATGGTATAAACCGTAACTTTAAATTAAGTTTATAGAAACGCTCCCGCTACCGTTTGCAATACCATATTAGCCCCTGCGAAGCGCGGGGATTTTGCTATATATATTAAACTATTTCAACCATTCTATGATTTGCTTCTCGCAACTGAAAGAGGGCACCGTGGCAGAAGTTAGCCGGCTTGCTGACCAACCACAAGCGTTTCCTGGTAGGTAACCACCCATACAATCAGATTGTGAATCAGACTACGAATGCCTGCAATGTAATTACCCTGATCTACATGCTGTCAAATGAACGAACCACACGCCGTGGCACAACGTTAGGGGCTTCGCCTCTAGCGCTGACGTCCGAGGTTCAATTCCCGTAAAGAAGTGCAGTGAGTGTGTACGCCTGATAAGCCCACAATTACGGCGAAACACGTGTCGCGTACTATGCATCTTCAAAGCACGGTGTAAACCGTAAGTTTAAATTGAGTTTATAGAAACGCTCCCGCTGCCGTTTGCAATACCATATTCGCGAGATACAAGTTTAATGAGAAGACACGAGGTATAAACGAGACTTTGTACCAGAGTTCAAATTGCTGGAGCGAGAAACTTTTAACTGCCGGGTCATGTCGCGTGTTCTCGGGTAGGTACACCAAAAAATGTATACATTTATGCATGTAATGGGCAAACAAAAAATGTACTATACCCGAAAGCACTACAGTAGTACTCAATGTATCTTTACTTCTTAAATGTTAATGTTTTACTGTTTAATAATTTATACGCTTCTTATATTTTGTTCAAATTCTTTTATCAAAATACCAGTAACAGCGCACTGCACGATAACGTGGAGTGAATACACTTGACATGAGCATTCATGTTATTTATCCTCTTTCTCTGTACGTTTACCATTCGTTTGCTCAGAGGTTGATGCGCTTGATGCTTACTGAGCAGCTCTTCACCCTAGCGTCCCGCTGCTTCTCTTCTTTCGTCGGCATCTTTTCCCGTTAAAACTGATTAAGTTAGTTTTTGTGTTGCGATAACTTAGTATGGTGCGCACAGCTGTGAGTTGATTCTACAATAAAATAAAATAAAGATAAAAAGAGTAATAAAATCATCACTCTGAAAGCGAATAGTACACGTGACGTAGTATATGTGTACCAAATTTCAAGTCAATAGATGAAACGGTTTGTGAGCTACAGGTGAATTAAAATCCATGACAGACAAACGAATAGCCACGGTAGCTTATTATAGAAGAAAATTTTACTGTTTAATTTATATTTATATGCAATGTACTTCTTATATATTACTTCATATTCTCATATGATAATGATGTTAATGTTGTTTATGTTGATTTCTATGTTATTGTAAGTGCTCTTTATTTGTGGAAAAATAAATTTGGCAATTAACAAACTTATTTTATACATACTACATTTTATTTTTGAGCGAAGCCACCGGGCAATCAGCTATATATATATATATATATATGTAGATATGTATATATATATATATATATATATATATATATATATATATATATATATATATATATATATATATACATATATATATATATATACATATATATATATATATATATACATATATATATATACATATATATATATATATGTGTATATATATGTGTATATATATGTAGATAAATGGATAGATACTTTATTAATCCCAATGGGAAATTCACAAAGGCGAGTCTTGGCGTGTAAAACTCCATGCCCATGTTGTAAAAGTAAGTGTGTCCAGGGAACGAATCCACATAAAATAAATTAATACGATAAAGTAATAGGAGTGATCAATAAATAAAAATAGAAATAGAAAAATAAAAGTAAAAAATAAAAGTGGAAAAGTACACATACAGTCATAAACGGAGCTGCTGAAAAGGCTGACACTCTCGGCGGCACCGGATGTTAATTATATAGATATGTGTATATATATATATATATATATACTAGCAAAATACCCGCGCTTCGCAGCGGAGAAGTAGTGTGTTAAAGAGGTTATGTAAACATATATATACATATACATATATACACATATCAACATATATATATATATATATATATATATATATATATATATATATATATAT
Source organism: Erpetoichthys calabaricus (assembly GCF_900747795.2). Taxonomy (NCBI): domain Eukaryota; kingdom Metazoa; phylum Chordata; class Cladistia; order Polypteriformes; family Polypteridae; genus Erpetoichthys; species Erpetoichthys calabaricus. The sequence goes on along the minus strand of NC_041395.2, from coordinate 971,327 downwards.
ACACATATCAACATATATATATATATACACATACATATACACATATACATAAACACACACATATACATCCATCCATCCATCCATCCTCTTCATATATACATATATACATACATACATACATAGTGCGTAATAACACGGGCTGTGATTGTTACATGGGAGGGAGACGACAAATCACAGCTTCCCGCTTTCTAATCGGGCCTGTGATTGGTGCTTTGACTGATGCCCAGATCCCACAGTATGTCCCCTTAGGAGAGGCGTTAGGCAAGTGTAATTGAATAGCGGTGCTGCAAGTTTAGCTTTACACCTGTTTTTAAGGCTTATTGACTGAAAGGGGTTTTCATGAAAAAACTTAGGGCTTTGCTACAGGATACGCCCTCCACAAGTTAAGGAAGTAAAAATAAAGGTAAATATTTCTGTTTTATTTAAACCTTTTAAGTTTGTATGCGGGCGGCATGGTGGCACAGTGAAAGGTGTCAGTTAGGAGACCCGGGTTCGCTTCCCTGCGTGGAGTTTGAATGTTCTCCCCGTGTCTGTCTGGGTTTCCTCCGGGTACTCCGGTTTCCTCCCACAGTCCAAAGACATGCAGGTTAGGTGCATTGGCGATTCTAAATTGTCCCTGGTGTGTGGGTGTGTGCGCCCTGCGGTGGGCTGGCACATTGCCCGGGGTTTGTTTCCTGCCTTGTGCCCTGTGTTGGCAGGGATTGACTCCTGTATTTAGGATATAGCGGGTTGGATAATGGATGGATGGACATCTGTATGCATAGCCCTATTTGCCCGTTTTCGTTTTTTTTCTTTCTTCAGTAATATTTCAGCAAACCCGGAGCTTGTCAGTTCAAATCCTGGTACTGACACCACTGTGTGACCCTGAGGTAGTCACTTCACCTGCCTGTGCTGCAAAAAACAAAAGTAATGTAACAAATTGTACCTCAGATGTTGCAAGTTGCTGGAATAAAGGCATAAGTCAAATAGATAAATATGTGTTATACACATAGGAACTATTCATTTATTTTCAGTTAAGTCATCTGCAGCAAACCTTTATAAATGAGGGTTTCTCCTTTTTAGATAGTGCAAACTGTTTCTTCTTCATTGAGGTTTTCTCTTGGAGAGCTTTTTTCATTTCATTGAAAATGAAAGCAGCAGCTGCCAAAATATGTAGCTTTCTTATTAATTTTTCAACATTGTGTAAAATAAATTTATAAAGTAACATAAAAGGTTTAAATACTGGTTATCCTTTTACACTAAAATATTATTAAAGAGATACAAAAAAAGTAAAATGGATATGTTCTTTTTCTTTAAGGGGATTAAATATTACTGAAGAAAGAGAAAAAAAAATTAAACAGCCAAATGGGGCTATGCATACGAACTTAAAAGGTTTAAATAAAACAGAAATATATATTTTATTTTTACTTGCTTAACTTGTGGAGGGTGTATCCTGTAGCAAAGCCCTAACTTTTTTCGTGAAAGCCCGTTTCAGTCAATAAGTCTTAAAAAAACGTGTAAAGATATCGACAATAAGCTACGCAAACCCAGGAAGACATGGAATTGTTTAAATGAAGTATCATTACATCTTCCTTTCTTAAAGAGAAGTAAGGCAGTACTTATAAGCTTACATATTTATATATAGACATACATATATATATATATATCTATATCCGAAGCCGTGCAAGCACACTCTTGAGAATGCAACGTATAGTTGTACAGAAGAAAAGCAATCTTGCCTCAAATGAATGGCAACCTTTTGTAGGTCTATGAACTTAATTTAAACTTTAGGTTTACACGGTGCTTTCTTTCCGAAGTACCTGCACTCATGAATATGTCTGTATGTGTCAGTCAGTCAAATCCACGTGCTTCGCACCGGCGAAGTACCGCTTTTAAATTTTTATTAAGAAGAAAATAAAACCTTTTTAAATTGAGGGAAAATATACTAATAACAGTTTGTTAAGGATCTGTTTTTTTGTGAAGCTGCCTTTACTCGAGTGATCACTTCGACCTGACTTGGTGGCCAACTATAAGCGTTACCTGGTAGGTAACCACCCATACAATCAGATTTTGAATCAGACTACGAATGCCGTGAATGTAATTACACACTCACTGTACTTGCTTACGGTAATCGAACCTCGGATGTCAGCGCTAGAGGGGCTTAGCAGCGGTGAAGTATTGCTTTTAAATTTTAATTAAGAACAAAAGAAAACCTCAGAGGTTCGATTTCCATAAGGGAGTGAAGTGACTGGCCGGTTACCTACCAGGTAACGCTCATGGTTGGACAGCAAGTGACGTAACATCAGCCACGGTGCCTTCAGTTGTGAGAAGCAGATCATAGAATGATTGAAAATAGTTTTGCATTTACCTTCTTAGTAAAAGGCGAGCTTTTAAGCCTGAGAAATCACCCAGTAAATACACACGATTAATTGCACATGTGTTAATATGTATGGTTACACAGTATTAAAAGACAGTGAACAACGTGATTCACCTTTGTTCCCGCGTTTGATAAAAGGCGAGCTTTTAAGCCTGAGAAATCACCCCATAAATGCACACGTTTAATTGCACGTGTTAATATGTATGGTTACACAGTATTAAAAGACACTCAAAAATTAACGTCATTTACCATCAGCCACAGTGCCTTCAGTTGTGAGAAGCAGATCATAGAATGATTGAAAATAGTTTTGCATTTACCTTTTTAGTAAAAGGTGAGCTTTTAAGCCTGAGAAATCACCCCGTAAATGCACACGTTTAATTGCACATGTGTTAATATGTATGCTTACACAGTATTAAAAGCAGTGAAAAATTAACATCATTTACCTTCGTTCCCGCGTTTGACTCGTGCTGTAAATGTCTTCCTTGTTTTTAGTTCACGTGATTACGTAGGAGGCGTGATGACGCGATACGTGACTCCGCCTCCTCCATTAGAGCATATGGACAAAAAACATGTTCCAGTTATGACCATTACGCGTAGAATTTCGAATTGAAACCTGCCTAACTTTTGTAAGTAAGCTGTAAGGAATGAGCCTGACAAATTTCAGCCTTCCATCTACACGGGAAGTTGGAGAATTAGTGATGAGTGAGTGAGTCAGTCAGTCAGTCAGTGAGTCAGTGAGGGCTTTGCCTTTTATTAATATGTATAGATATATATGTGTATATATATGTACATATGTAGATATGTAAATATATATGTAGATATGTGTCTGTTTATATATATGAGTGTGTGTATGTATGTATGTGTGTATATATGTATGTATATATGTATATGTATGTGTATATATATATGTGGATGTCTATATGTATATATATGTATATATGTAGATATGTATATATATGTATATATGTATATGTATATATATGTTTGTGTGTGTGTGTGTGTGTGTATGTATATATATATATATATATATATATATATATATATATATATATATATATATATATATATGACAGCAACACTCATAACAATGACAACACAATTACATTGACAATCATGTTACGTTATTTTTAAAGTGTTTCCTTTTCTTTTTCATAACCTCTTTAACACACTACTTCTCCGCTGCGAAGCGCGGGTATTTTGCTAGTATATATATATATATATATATATATATACAGTGGAACCTCTAGATACGAGTTTAATTCGTTCCAGCACTGAGCTTATATAGCGAATTTCTCGTATCTAGAACAAACGTCCCCATTGAAAATAATGGAAATCCAGTTAATCCGTTCCGCATCCCAAATATATTAACATAAAAATCAATTTTCCTAACAAATAAAACTGATAAATTATATATACTGTAGTCTACCTTTAATAAATAACACTGGTAAATAATATTATTATTAAAAGAATCAAAACAGGTGTCCAAAGTGCAGTAGAGCATTCAATAAATCTTTAAATAAATAATGCTTAAAACAGTTGTGAAGTGGAGGTTTAAAGTACATAAGAATAACAATCCTTTAACACGAGGTTAAAACGTCAATAGGAAGCAGTCTTCAAAAAACAGATGACAATCCCCGGTGCTTCTTCTCTGTTAGCGTCTCACCTGCTTCTCCCATGCGGGCTCTGCAATAGGCGAGACACTTAATGCAGCTGACCTTCTCTACGCCGTCCTGCTTCAGCTGTTTGGCTCGCCTGTTCAGCTACACGCGAGCCTGTACTCGCTCGCTCTCTCACACCGACTTCCTACTGCTGCGGATTCCTGCCTCCTCCTGCAACCTCCGTTCTCTCTCCTCTCCGCTCTTTTCTTTTACTTCTTCTCCCCCTTAACCGGCTCGCGCTTCTCTATATATGCGGGGAAGACATGGCAGCTGCTAGGGTTACCACTTTTAATACAAAAAATAAGGGACGCATACGTATTGATTCAAAACAGGACGCGCAATTTCATTCTCAAATACGGGACGATTCCGTATTTTAAAGGACAGGTGGCAACCCTGCCCAGCCCATCAGCCACAGGACAAATCATGGATGTGGGCAGTTTCCCACCTGTGCACTTAGGTGAGAAACGCAGATACCGCAGATCGCCCTGCGGCTCGCTACAGCTACCACGCCCCCTCCCTAAGCCGCGAGCTATACCCACAGCCTGGCTCGTGGCTCGTTACGTGAGCCAATGCTCGTATTTAGATCTGAATTTTTCGCTCATACTTTCCTCGTATTTTGAATTTCTCGTAAACAGAGGTGATCGTATCTCGAGGTTCCACTGTATATATATATATATATATATATATATATATATATAATATGCAGCTGGAGATCCACAAAGGAAGAAAATGAATTGCGTATCATAAAGTAGTTTTTATTCCTAAGCTTTCAGCCCCTACCAGGGGCCTTCATCAGAGGACAATGCTTAGACTTACAAGAATCAAAGGCAATATATAGCAAAAATTACATAGTGGGGGGTGGTGAGGTGGGGGGGTGCTAAGTCAGTGTGATCTGGGGGGGGGGGGGCTATTGGTTGTAAAGTTTTATTTATTACGAACGTGTTCTTCTTAAGTTTGCATATGCTGGATTTAAGTCCAAATGTCTGTTGATGGCGTTCTCATTTGATAGCCAAGATTCGGCCAGCTCTCTGGCACTCTTAGTACTGGCCTTAAATTTTACTTGTACATTGTCCCAGTTAAATGTATGTCCTGTTGATTTAGTATGCGTATAGATCAATGAAAGTGAGTCCTTTCTTCTGACGGGGTTGCGATGTTCCTGTATATGTGTGGAGATTCTTTTTGATGTTTTATCCTATGTATACCACTGGGCAAGAACTGCATGGAATGCTATAAATTGCGTTTCGTGTTTCTGCTGTCGATTTCTTGTTTTTAGCATTAAAGATGACCGTGCACAGATTGTTCATGGGTTTGTGTGTTATTCTAACGTCTGACTTGGCCAGGATGCGTGCTGCACCTTCAGACACCTTGTGGTGATAAGGAAGTGAGTACCAGGTGGAGTGGGGGTTCTGATTCAAGTCTATTGTTTGCTGAGTTTTTTGGCATCTTCTGTGTAAACTTCAATTAATGAATGTTTTTGAGTATCCATTTGAAGTGAAAAGATGGAAGAGATAGCATCTTTCATTCATTTTTGTCTCCTTCATATTACAATGGGTGTGGACTCTTTTGAATAGAGTTTTAACACCGCTCCATTTATGAGATACTGGGTGGTTGCTGGCGAAGTGTAAAATCCAGCATATCCCCGATCTAATCCCCGATCACACTGATTTAGCCCTTGCGTGTGTGTGAACTGTTGACATTTGGATCTGATGATTGAATATAGCTCTGAACTGACCTCTCTGAATGAATAATTCCAAATATCATATATACCTATGTCTCTGTTTTTTTTTGACATCATACACCATAAGGTGCATACTAATTCAGCGTGAGCAGGAACACTCAATAAAACTGAATAAAAAAAATCAGTTGACGGTGAGATACGAAGAAGGCAGATTCACCAGCGTTTGTGTGTCAGCTTTTATTCCTCCAGATGAGAGAATGTCCAGTTCCATTGTCTCAAAACACCACTCACATCTACAGTTACTCCCAGTTTCAAATAAAAACTAACAGCGTCAGATTCGTTGGGGGGGGGGCGGCAGTATGTATCGTAATCGTGATTTAGAGAGAATAAAAGTGGAAAAAAAAGGTAACTTTCACAAGTCCTACAAATGCACACCGTCTGTTACAGACGCAGACCAAATGTATGTGTGTACTGTATAATATTAACAATAAGTGCAGCTCACTACTGAAAACAGCAAATATAGGAGGCAGTGGGGATCAGACCGGGGACTCTTGATTACAAGTCAGTAAATCTTACCACTACGCCACAGAAGCTGTTGTCTTACCCTTGAACCTTTTGTGAACGTGTTTATTTGATCATTGGACTGCAGGCTTCATACATTATATAATTTATTTGTACATTTTGTCATTTATTACTAAAATATGAAAAACGTTTCTGTTGTAACAATGTGTTTACACAGATTATTGTAGAAACGGAACACACATGAAATGCATGTGTTCCAAATAATGATCTATTATTTCCACTCTAAAACTCCAGCACTTCACTCCCAGATAATCAAACAAGGCATGATCTGGGAGAAGTTTGTGCCCGTTCTGCAGCTGTGGGGGATGGAATAGCAGGCTGCTTGCTGCTTGTCTTTATCAGCACATTTACAGGACAAAGGATGCTGACGGAGAGTTGTGAATTGATTTGAGGTCGGCCAGATCTATGAGTTTTTTCGTGTTTTTTGGTGTTAAATCACCAAATGCAGCGTCTGTGTTATCAGTCCATACCACATTGTTAGGGGCCCTCTTCTTTCTTAAATCATTCAATGGTGCTACTCTCTCAGAAAACTGTGGTACAAACCGGTAATACCCAACTAAACCAAGAAATGCTTGGACTTGCCACTTGGTTTGCAGACAGGACCATTTCAATATGGCATCTACCTTCAAACACTGTGGCTTTACGGCACCCCGACCTACCAGGTAGCCCAAATATTTAGCTTCTTTCAACCCAAAAAAAACATTTTTTTTGGATTGATCCAAAGCTCGGCTTCACCCAGCATCTGCTATACCGCAGTCACCTGGGGCCTCATGTATAAACAGTGCGTACACACAGAAATGTTGCGTATGAATGTTTCCACGCTCAAATCGCGATGTATAAAACCTAAACTTGCCGTAAAGCCACGCACATTTCCACGGTAACTCATGCCCTGGCATACGCAATTTCTCCGCTCGGTTTTGCAGACTAGCGGCACCCAGCGTCAAAGCAGTGCTACTGTTCCTGTGTGGTCTTTCTTAGATCCACATTCCTGACGCGGCTTTATAAATACACTGAAACTAACTGCATATTGTTTATTAGTGTAATGCATCTGATTGTAATTAACCTGCAGCAATATAATGGTCCAGGGAATAGCTATAGTATTCCAAATACCATAACTGCTTTAGCGTTGTTACTCTCACTGCATCTTCTTCCTCTTTCAGCTTCTCCCGTTAAGGGTTGCCACAGCAGATCATCTTTTTCCATATTACTCTCACTGCACCACTCGGAGTATTTATATCACTGTATCTGAGTGGGGAATCACAGCAGCAGCTGATCGGAAAGAGAATTATCAGGAATACAGCATGAAGCAGACGCTGCCTGAGCCACGGCAAAACACTTCAGAGACTTCCCAGTACGGACTTTGCGGTTTAGAAAAAGTTTCATCCCAAGAACTCTAAACGCAGTCAATCAGTCCATCAAGTGCTCCTTGTAGAACTGTTTGTACTTATAAGTACAATTACCTCACTGTAAACTTGCAAGACAGTTATAATATTGCACAACCTGTGCCACTTTATAAAGCGCGTATTTACATGATGATGACGATATTGATTTTTAAGATGAAATGCAGCAAAATATGTTGATTATATTATACAGATAAAACTTTAACTTCATTTAAATAATCTGTATTGTTAATAATTAAACATGTGAGCACACGGTGCCGCAGCGCTAGCTAGTTCAGGGATTGTTCCTGCATTGCGTTGTATTCTTGCGCTGACGCGACACTGGAAAGATAGACAGAATAATTAAACATGTACTACGAAAATATTTCAATGTTCCTTAAAAGTTTTGAAGAATCGGCGTTCTAAGCTTACAAATGGCTTCACGTCTATTACAGAGCTGATTGTGTGGCAATTGGGTATTTGGAGAAAGAAAAGTAGGGATAGGAATTGGAGGTTAGTACGTTTGAAAGAGACAGTACTGCTGTGATAAATTATTTCATTGAAGGTCGTGCATGGCGCAGCAAGCCTCTTGCGTGAGATATGAACAATCACTGTGCCACCGTGTTCCCATGTTTAATAACATGCTTTAACTCCTATCATCATGAAAAAGATATCACGTATACATCTCAGTATTGTAATTATTCAGAGAGCTGTAATATCACGAATGTAATGGATTATGTGTCCTGTCGGAGAAAGAGAAAGTCAGTTTAAGAAGCACGTAGTGATTCAAACACATAGAGCACATAGAAGATCAAATACAGAACAAAGCATTTTAACGTCCTACTTTAGTTACAATGGGATTTGAGAAACTAGTAAATTAAACGATTTTAAGATGAAGTTTATGATGTTCTACTTTAATGGCAAAATAAACTACGTGATTAAAGTGGAAATTTCGAGACTAAAGTTGACATTTTGTGCTCCCCCCAAACACTGTGTGCCTATTTTTTTTCTCTGTACCCTAATAAGCTTTCATATGACACTCAGACGGTGGGCTACGACTTGCTTTTTCACGGCGACTTTGATATGTGATTTCTTTTTTATTTCGGGCACTGTGCGACTTTGTGAACTTGAGCTTTCGAGTTTCTCCGACACTCTGTCACTCGATCAACTTTCTTTGTTGATTATATCACTGATTAAACCAACAAATAGTACGTTTTTTTGCCTCCACTTGGTATTCGCTGAAATTCTTATATTTTCCCCCGTGCTTTTCCCATTGTCTTTTCTCAGAAGGCTATTTATATCGATTTGCATATTCAAAGCGGCGTAATTCTGGGAGGAGTTGGGGCGGGACAGAAGGCGCGTGCACGTGCGTTACTTTTCACGCTGATCCGGATTTATGTAGTGGAACAATGTGAAAGTTTGCGTACGTACAGATTCCTGCATCTGGATTTTTCTGTGTGTAAGCACATTCCCGCTTTTGTGCTTACGCCATGTTATAGTGTGAGTTCTACGCACGGCGTTATACATGAGGCCCCTGCTGTACGTGTTCCTTCCGTGTGCTGGAATAAATTACTACATCATCCAAGTAGGCAGCAATATACGTTTTATGAGGGCGGAGCACTTTATCCACCAGATGCTGGAAAGTCGTAGGAGCCCCATGGGACCCGAATGGAAGGACACAATACTGCCAGTGTCCACTACGGGTACTAAACTCGGTCTTAACCTTAGCAGATTCCGTTAAAGGAACCTGCCAATACCACTTCATCATGTCAAGCATGGTCAAATAATTTGCCTGTCCAAGCCTCTCAAGGAGGTTGTCCACTCGAGGTATTGGATAAGTATTGATTTGGGAGACTTGATTAAGTTGACAGAAGTCATTGCAAAACCTCCAACTTCCGTCAGGCTTACTAGCCAAGACTATCGGACTGGACCAGGGACTATGACTTTCTTCTATAGCTCCTAGTTCCAGCATGCGCTTGATTTCAAGCTCCACCTCTGCTTTCTTTGCCTTAGGAAAAAGATAGGGACGCTTTTGAACTATAACCCTGGGCTCTGTCAATATGTCGTGTGCAATCAGAGTGGTCCTTCCTGGCTTCTCGCTCATCACCTCCAGGACGGGACAGAGCTCCCATTTCTGCCTGGAATTTAATTTAGTACCAAAGTTAAGGATGTTTTTCTGAGCAAAAAATGAGTGGGACTGACCAGAGGAGAGATCGGGATCCCTTTCTTTCCACGGAGGAAAATAAAGTCTTTTTTTTTTTTTAATTGTTTGAGAAAAACATAATTAAAAAAAACACAACTTTAAAAATAAAACTAAATTAACAAACAATGAAGACTCACTAATGTGTTTGTTTTGCGGTCTTGTATGTATGTTATAATCCAGTTGACGCTTGGAACTGGCCAACTTTATTTAATTTGAAAAGCAACAGGTGGGCGAGATGGTGCTCAAATATAAAGAATGCTGGCAGTCACCTCCAGTTTGCCCTCTGGTGGTCGTTCAGAGTGTCACCTGGATGATAACATGCATACATGATCACAAGATCACCCCCCTACCCTACCCAGAAGGGGGTGGGTTAGGGTTGATTTGACTCTACAGTATTTTTAGTTGACTAATGAGAAACATGTGTACCAAGATTCATGAAAATTGGTCCAGCCGTTCGGAAGTGATGTTGGAAGATACATACATACACACATTGACTTTTATATATATAGATATCTGCTCATTCGGCTGATGATTGGGCTGTTTCACCAAATAATCAACGAGTCCTTTCCTCTCCTTAACTTCATAGGGGCCTTGGCAATGGGCTAGCAATTTAGAATGGGTGGTAGGAACTAAAAACATGACACAATCTCCCGATGGAATTCTCAAAGAGTCGTTCCACAGTCATAATAGCGGGCCTGTGCTGCTTGTGTCTCTTCCATGTGACTTTTTAGTATGGGCCGAATTTTTCCAAATCTATCATGTAACTGCACAATATATTCCAATAAAATTTGTAGAGGGAAGACCTCTCCTTCCCATCCTTCTTTTAAAATATCCAAAATTTGCTGGGGTTGTCATCCATATAATAATTCAAAAGGCAAGAACCCTGTAGAGGTTTGTGGGACTTCCCGATAGGCAAAAAGAACAAGGGGTAGGAGCTGATCCCAGTTCCTCCCGTCCCCGCTGACCACCTTGCGAAGCATTTGCTTAAGAGGTTTGTAAAGTTTTTTCAAAAAATAAGTCCAAAAGACACAAAAAAAAGGTTTGGGGACCGTCCCCGTATATTGCCCCAAGACAATATCAAAAGGAAGAAGTGATCACAAGTCTTTTTAAATTCAGAACAAATGACAGTTTTACTATTGAAACATGGTTGTTTAAATACAGAAAGAATTATGGGAAAAGGAAATGGTGGGCATCAAAACAGGAACCGGAAATAACATCATCAGGAGGAGTCGGAAGTGATGTGATATTGCAGAGTCGGAAGTGAGGTTAGTGGAGATGGCCGGAAGTGACGTAATCGGCGGCCATCTTGAACCCGGAATCGGGGCAATTATTTTTACTCTGGTTTTCTGTAAAGAGAAGAGATTTAGGTAAGCACCATGTGACACCCATATTTCACTCACCTTTAGGCTCTTTGACTGCCTCCTAATCGCACGTGTGTGACAGGTTCATTAAACCTCTCGACTACACCTTCGGTTTGAGGATGATTTACCTTGGTCCTTACTTTATTTTAAGTAACTTTGCCGTCTCCCTGAACAACTTGTGCAAAGAACCCTACCAATTCCTGTGCAATAACCTTAGATGTGGCTGAGCACAAAGGAAAAGCCTCTGGATATCGGGTAGGATGGTCCACAACAACTAATATATATATATATATATATATATATATATATATATATATATATATATATATATATATATATATATTATATATATACTAATTAATAAAGGCAAAGCCCTCACTGACTGACTGACTGACTCATCACTAATTGTCCAACTTCCCGTGTAGGTGGAAGGCTAAAATTTGGCAGGCTGATTGCTTACAGCTTACTTACAAAAGTTAGGCAGGTTTCATTTCGAAATTCAACGCGTAATGGTCATAACTGGAACCTCTTTTTTGACAATATACTGTAATGGACGGCAGCTCGATGGCCGTGGGAGGCAGAGTTGAGTGTCACGTCATCACGCCTCCCACGTAATCACGTGAAAAGACTGTGAACGCAGTAGGGAGAAATGAAGGAAGAGCCGCAAACAGCGAAGAACAAAAAATTCATTAAACAATTGAGAAGGGAGCGAAACAATAAGAAGCGAGCGAGTGAAGCATACAAGCATGTTCATAAGGGAAACAAAGCATGATGTAAAACGTAAGTTTAAATTAAGTTTATAGAAACGCTCCCGCTGCGGATTGCAATAACATATTCGCGAGATAAAAGTTTAATGAGAAGACACGAGGTATAAACTAACCACACGCCGTAGCACAACGTTAGTGGCAATAGTTTCAACCTTTCTATGATCAGCTTCTCGCAACTGAAAGGCGGCACATGGTGGATGTTAGCCAACTTGCTGACCGCACCGTTAGGGGCTTCAACTCTGGCGCTGACGATAGAGATTCGATTCCCGAGAGGGGATGCAGTGAGTGTGTATGCCTGATGAGCCCAGAATTAGGGAGAAACACGTGTCGCATACTCTTTGCATTATTTGAAAGTAAACTATTAAAACCATTCTATGATCAGCTTCTGGGAACAGAAAGAGGGCACGTGGCAGATGTAAGGCGACTTCCTGACCAACCACAAGCGTAACCTGGCAGGTAACCACCCATACAGTTAGATTGTGATTCAGAAAACGAATGCCATGAATGTAATTACTACGATCTACATACTGTCAAATAAACGAAACACACGCCGTAGCGCAACAGCTGTGAAAGCGAGGTTCACAAAAAAAACAGATCCTTAACAAATTGTTATTGGTATATTTTCGATCCGTTTAAAAAGGTTTTCTTTTCTTCTTAAAAAATTAAAAGCAGTACTTCGCCGCAACGAAGCGCGAGAATTTGGCTATATATATCTGCTTCTCGCAATTAAAAGAGGGCACGTGGCCGATTTTAGACGACTTCATGACCAAACATAAGTGTTACCTGCCAGGTAGGGTTACCACTTTTAATACAAAAAAATAAGGGATGCATACTGCAGCGGGTGCCACATCCCAGTGCCAACACTTTGCAGACTCTACTTAAAAGACCCGCCCTCCTCACTGGACAGTTAAAAAGACCAATCAAACTAACGATGACATCAAGTATTACCCAATCAAAACTAGGAAAGGAGGCATCTTCATAAAATGCGTGTGGGATGATTTGCATGAGACGCTGCTTTAAAAAAAATGATAAAAAAAATACGGGACAAATCCCGTCCCGTATTGATTCAAAACGGGACGCGCAATTTCATTCTCAAATACGGGACGATTCTGTATTTTAAAGGACGGTGGCAACCCTACCTGAGTACCAGGTAACCACCCATACAATCACATTGTGATTCAGACTAGGAATGCAATGAATGTAATTACCCCGAGCTACATACAAGGCGAAAGTCTTGCAACATTCAAAGATGATGGTTTGGGATAAGTACACCATAGAACATAAAAGAGCTTATGAAGCCTTGAACCGAAAAAAGCAAGATCTCAGAGATCGTAAAAAAAAAAAAAGGAGGTAATGTCATTTTACTCGCTGTAGATTTTAGTCAAACATTACCAGTTATTCCACGAGGGAGACCAGCAGATGAACTCAACGCGTGTTTAAAATCCATGTAATGGGTAAACAAAAAATGAGGTATACCCGAAGGCACTGCAGTAGTACTTAATGTAACTTTACTTCTTAAATGTTAATGTTTTACTGTTTAATAATTTATACGCTTCTTATATGTTGTTCAAATTCTTTTATCAAAATACTAGTGACAGCGCAATGCACGATAACATGGAGTGAATACACCATACGCATCCGCCCACGGCCGCCCTGGTGTGCGCAGATAGGAGTTGATTCTACAATAAAATAAAATAAAGATAAAAAGAGTAATACAATCATCACCCATAAAGCGAATAGTAGACGTGACGTACTATATGTGTACCAGATTTCAAGTCAATAGGTGAAACGGTTTGCGAGCTACAGGTGATTTAAAATCCTGGACAGACAAACGAATAGCCACGGTAGCAAATTATAGAAGAAGATTTTACTCTTTAATAATTTATATTTATATGAAAAGTGCTTCTTATATATTACTTCATATTCTCATATGGTAATGATGTTAATGTTGTTTATATTGATTTCTATGTTATTGAAACTGCATGTATGTGTGTATACATATATGTGTATATATATATATAATATATGTGTATGTGTGTGTATATATATATATATATATAATACTAGCAAAATACCCGCGCTTCGTAGCGGAGAAGTAGTGTGTTAAAGAGGTTATTAAAAAGTAAAGGAAACATTTTAAAAATAACGTAACATGATTGTCAATGTAATTGTGTTGTCATTGTTATGAGTGTTGCTGTCATATATATATATATATATATATATATATATATATATATATATATATATATAATGTGTGTGTGTATATATATATTGTGATGGACGACCGGCTATGGACTCCGGTCGCCACCCCCAGGCCGCTAGGAGGAGCCCTCCGGACAGCATATTGGTGCCCCGAGTTCCAGCAGGGCCTCATGGACTTTGTAGTTTTTATACACAGCCCTGCTGAATACCTTGGGGGCCGCCAGGAGTCGCTGTAAGGGGGCTGGTGGACTCTTGTATGCCCTATAACCCGGGAGTGCATGTCAGTCACGTGACTCAAGGAAGTGACGTGCTCCCGGGATGAAGAGGAGGACTGTTTGCCCTGACCCGGAAGGAAATGGACTTGTGGGTTTGGTTTGGAACCACTTCTGGGTCGGGGGCTATAAAAGGACTATGGGTAAGCCCAGACACCGAGCTGAGCTGGGAGTTAGGGTGGCGACGTGTCTGGGCGAGGAGGATTGGTTTATAGATAATAGTGTATTGGTTATATGAGTGTAGTGTGGAGAGTGCTTGGTGCACTGTATAATTATAAAATAAATAGAAGTTGTACTTTTACTTCGTGTCAAGAGTGGTACCTGAGGGTTCAAGAGGTGGACAAAAGCTTCATCTGCTACAATATATATATGTGTGTGTGTGTGTATATATATATGTATGTATATATATATGTATGTATATATATATATATATATATATGACAGCAACACTCATAACAATGACAACACAATTACATTGACAATCATGTTACGTTATTTTTAAAATGTTTCCTTTACTTTTTCATAACCTCTTTAACACACTACTTCTCCGCTGCGAAGCGCGGGTATTTTGCTAGTATATATATATATGTCCTCAGGCTGAGGGCTCCAGAGGTCCTACTACATCACCCCAATTCTTTCAAAGGGGACATCAATCAAGGGAAAGAGAATGAGAGGAGCTTGGTCCTTACAAGGAATTTGCCACAACTGACACTCTGGACAAGAGCTACAAAAATGGTGAACCTCCTCATTAACCCTTAAACTACCACATACTTTGGGGTCAATGCAGCCCTGGATGCCAAATACTTTTTTGCTACACTTTTTAAGTAAGCCTCAAAATTCACAAAGAAAAGTGAAATTTTAATGGAACACATTTTTTTCATGCAAAGTGCATCACAATTACTGCAACACTGATCATTTTACACACTGCCAATGATCTGTATAAACTATTAAATAAAACTAATCTAGTGCAGCGGCTGAATCCCAGAGACAGTGAGGCTGCAGTGCTGCAGTGGGCTCCAGTGGTCATGAGCTGGCTGCTCAACGACTGTACGGCACTGACTGATCAGCTCCAGCGTGCTGGTAAATTGCACTGGGAACCGATTATAGCTGGTTGTGGCAGTTTAAGGGTTAATTCCCGGCTCATGAAAATTGGAGTTTAATACGCTCTAAAGTTTTTTAATTTCCCAAATGGCCTCCTAGGAGGTGGGCGTGTGCCAATCCACAGACCTGCCACCGGTAGGTTTGTGGGATTAACAACAGCTTCTACACCTCCCCCTCATGCTCCGCCACCCGATACAATACATCATTTTCTATCACAAAGTGAGGACCCTGTGGCATGGGCTGATAAGTGAGTTAGCCATTGACTAGTATGACTGCATTTTTAGCTAATTTCAGGGAGTCATCGTTCCACAGCTTTCTTTTGAAAGAAGCGGTTGTTTCTCTAAATTGAAATTGTGTCTCGTAGAGAGGGTCCAGTCTGACCCCAAGGGGAGGGGTTTCTTCTCGGCTTGTCGAGGCACTGAGTGATGACGTTTCTGCCTGCGACGGTCCAGGAACCTCTCCATCCACCTCTAGGTCTTCTGAATCTCTCTCCGCCGGCTGATTACATGGCATGGAGACAGCTTGAGATGGGTCATTCCCGTCTATAACTAGGCCTAAGTTATGTTTGGGAGTAGTCAGTACTAAACCGCATTTATTGTTAGACCAGCCCTGCCCTAGAATCACCGGAACAGGTGGATTTGGGATGACCACTACAGGGAATTTTTTTAGCGATCCTCCATGGCTGATGAAACATAGGGTGGTTTTATATTGTTGGATTTCTCCGTGTATACAAGTTATACTGGTCTTTACTTTCACCCAATGTCGCAGTAGTATATATCGGTGATCAACAATGGAAATGTTGCTGCCAGAATCAGAGTACTTCAACTTTAAATCCATTTTCAATCACTACTCCTGCATGTTATATCATCAGGGGGTTTGAAAGTACACATAACCCTCCCTTCTCTCTCCACCTGAATTCCTCCATAGGAACCAGCCCACACTTGTGTGCCTCTCCCACACACTCCCTTCATTTCTTTACTAACCCAGTCATGTGTATTGGGAGTGGAGCCTGCACCTGGTCTTTCCGGACCACTGGACAAACTCCCCACTTGGAAACTCGTCCCTGGTACTCTCCTACCTGGTTATATTTCAGGTCCTGTCCCTGTTTCTTCTGGGCTTCTTGCATCCTACCGACTACACCACTATCACAAGAATAGTCCAAAGACATCAAAAAGGTTTGGGGCAGCCATCCATATATTATGCATATATTAGACAGAAAGTGATCAGGACCAGAACCAGAAGTGATGTCATCTGGATCGGAAGTGACATAGTCATATGTGCTGGACCCAAAAAGTGACGTCATCGGGACCAGAAGTGACATCATCATATGTATCGGAAAATGGAACTTACGTCATCTTATGCGCTGGGACCAGAAAATGACGGCACCATAGCCAACGGAACCGTGCAGGATTTCTCACGGATGGTCTGAAGAGGATGGAGAGAGAGAAAGTCAATGCACCTCACCACCCCCTGGTCTGGTGTGGAACTATTATTCAGGCCCTTTAGCTGCCTCCTAATCACACGTGTGTCACAAATATATATATATATATATATATATATATATATATATATATATATATATATATATATATATATATATTGTTAAGCTTGGGTCACAGAGTTGCACAGGTGACTGAAAAACTGATCAGGTTCCCAAGGTAAGAAATCTTTATTACTAAACCGGCAGGTACAAACACAAGACTTCATTCAGAAGGGGTTTGCCAACTGCAGAAAAGCACACAGTTTGCAGCTGCCAAATGTGGCGGTCCAGCTCCCTGCTCCAGGTCAAAAGCACAGAAACTCCTCTTCATCAAGTAGGTTCAGTAGCAGCTCAGAAGCAGTGACAGGAGCAGATACAGTCTGAGGGAGAGAGGATAAGAAAGTGACCATTAGGTTGGCTGGAATTTGGTTTGTTTAAATGTTCTAAACCTTGTGTGAGAAGCATGTTGTGCAGTAAGCCAACAAGCTGGCAGCTAATCCCACAAAGGGGACGTGTAAGAGTGTGTTTGCTTCTCATAGAAATACTGTTTAAGAGGGAGATTCTGAAGGCAGCTGTGTTTTTGCCACTGTTATGGGCAGCTATCAGGTGGCATCACTTCTTCTTCTTCTTCTTTTGGCTGCTCCCGTTAAGGGTTACCACAGTGAATTATCTTTTTCATATCTTCCTGTCCTCTCATCTTGCTCTTTCACACCCATCACCTGCATGTCCTCTCTCCCCACATCCATAAACCTTTTCTTAGGCCTTCCTCTTTTCCTCTTGCCTGGCAGCTCTATCTTTAACATCCTTTTCCTAATATACCCAGCATCTCTCCTCTGCTCATGTCCAAACCAACGCAATTTTGCCTCTGACTTTGTCTCCAAACCATCCAACCTGAGCTGACCCTCTAATGTCCTCATTTCTAATTCTGTCCATCCTCGTCACACCCAATGCAAATCTTAACATCTGTAACTCTGCCACCTCCACCTCTGTCTCCTGCTTTCATGTGTACTTCCTAATTTCACCACCAGGTTTCTTTTTCCTCCTCCTTCTGTCCAAATGTCACACCAAGCACCCTTCTTGCTGTCACCCTTACTACATCTGCTGTAGTTTCCCAACTGTCTGGTAACTCTTCACTGCCACCCAGTGCCTGTCTCACCTCCTCCCTAAACTCAACCTTGCAGTCTTCCTTTTTCAACTTCCACCATTTGATCCTTGGCTCTGCCCTCACTCTCTTCCTCTTCTTGATCTCTAACATCATCCTACAGACCACCATCCTATGCTGTCTAACTACACTTTCCCCTGCCACCACTTTGCAGTCTTCAATCTCCTTCAGATTGACTCTTTTGCATAGGATGTCATCTGCCTGTGTGTATCTTCCTCCACTCTTGTACATCACCTTATGTTCCTCCCTCTTCTTAAAATAAGTATTCACCACAGCCATGCCCATCCTTTTCACAAATTCCACTATTGCCTAACCTTCTTCATTCCTCTCCTTGACACCATACCTACCCATCACCTCCTTGTCTCCTCTGTTCCCTTCACCAACATGTCCATTGAAATCCAGTCACCACTTTCTCTCCCTTGGGAACACTGTCTATCACTTCATCCATCTCACTCCAGAATCTTCTTTCTCCTCCAACGCACACCCAACTTGTGGGGCATATGCACTAACAACATTCATCATCACACCTCCAATTTTCAGCTTCATAATCAGCACTTTTCATCTCCAAGCACTCTTGACATACTGTTCCTTTAGAATAACTCCTACTCCATTTCTCCTCCCATCCACACCATGATAGAACAATTTGAATCCCCCTCTGATCCACCTGGCCTTACTTCCATTTAGTCTCTTGAACGCACAATATATCAGCCTTCCTTCTCTTCATTATATCTGCTCTCTCCCCTTACCAGTCATACTGCCAATATTCAGAGGTCCTACCCTGAGTTCCGTCTCCCCCATCTTCTTCTCCTTCTTTAGCCAACAGTAGCCCCATTTCTGCCAGCACCCTGTTCACTAACAGTACTAGTGGTGGTCATTGTTAACCCGGGGCTCGACTGATCTGGTATGGAAATTTGCATTGTTGTCCTCATATTGATCTTGCAAAATTTTACAGCGGATGCCCTTCCTGACATAAACCTTCTCATTTACCTGGGCTTATTATTATAAAAGCAAGGAGAACAAAGATAAATAAATAAATAGTAAAAAAGTAAAAATTGTTAGTGTTGGAAGGTAGAGTGGTGACCAGGGGCCTCATGTATAACGCCGTGCGTAGAACTCACACTATAACATGGCGTAAGCACAAAAGCAGGAATGTGCATATGCACAGAAAAATCCAGATGCAGGAATCTGTGCGTAGGCAAACTTTCACGTTCTTCCACTACATAACTCCCGGTCAGTGTGAAAAGTAACGCACGTGCACGCGCCTTCTGTCCTGCCCCAACTCCTCCCAGAATTACGCCGCTTTGAATATGCAAATCGATATAAATAGCCTTCTGAAAAAAGACAATGGGAAAAGCACAGGGGAAAATATAAGAATTTCAGCGAATACCAAGTGGAGGCAAAGGAAAAACGTACTCTTTGTTGGTTTAAACAGTGATATAATCAACAAAAGGAAGTTGATCGAGTGACAGAGTGTCAGAAAAACTCGAAAGCTCAAGTTCACAAAGTCGCACAGTGCCCGAAATAAAAAAGAAATCACATATCAAAGTCGTCGTGAAAAGGCAAGTCGTAGCCCACCGTCTGAGTGTCATATGAAAGCTTATTAGGGTACAGAGAAAAAAAATAGGCGCACAGTGGGAAAAAAGCACGAAATGTCAACTTTAATCTCGAAATTTCCACTTTAATCACGTAGTTTATTTTGTCATTAAAGTAGAACATCATAAACTTCATCTTAAAATCATTTATTTTACTAGTTTCTCAAATCCCATCGTAACTAAAATAGGACGTTAAATGCTTTGTTCTGTGGTTGATCTTCTATGTGCTCTATGTGTGTGAATCACTACGTGCTTCCGTTCTTTCTCTTTCTCCGACAGGATACAGAATCCATTACATTTGTGATATTACAGCTCTCTGAATAATTAAAATACTGAGATGTATACGTGATATCTTTTTCATGATGATAGGAATGAAAGCATGTTATTAAACGTGGGAACACGGTGGCACAGTGATTGTTAATATCTCACGCAAGAGGCTTACTGCGCCATGCGTGACCTTCGATGAAATAATTTATTACAGAAGTACTGTCTCTTTCAAACGTACTAACCTCCAATTCCTGTCCTTACTTTTCTTTCTCCAAATACCCAATCGCCACACAATCAGCTCTGTAATAGACGCTAAGCCATCTGTAAGCTTAGAACGTGATTCTTCAAAACTTTTAAGGAACATTGAAATATCTTCGTAGTACATGTTTAATTATTCTATCCGTCTATCCTTCCAGTGTCGCGTCAGCACCAGCAATAATACAGCACAAGGCAGGATCTATCTGTGAACTAGCTAGCGCTGCGGCACCGTGTCCTCACATGTTTAATTATTAACAATACAGATTATTTAAATAAAGTTAAAGTTTTATCTGTATACTATAAGCAACACATTTTGCTGCATTTTATCTTAAAAATGATATTGTCATCATACGCGCTTTATAAAGTGGCGCAGGTTGTGCAATATTATAACTGTAGTGCAAGTTTACAGTGGAGTAATTGTACTTATAATTACAATCAGTTCTCCAAGGAGCACTTGACTGAGTGCGTTTATAGTTCTTGGGATGAAACTGTTTCTGAAACGCGAGGTCCGTACAGGAAAGACTTTGACACGTTTTGCCATGGCTGAGGCAGCGTGTGCTTGAAACTGTATACCGATAATTCTCTTTCCGATCAGCTGCTGCTGTGATTCCCCACTCAGATACAGTGATATAAATACTCCGAGGTGGTGCAGTGAGAGTAATGTGGAAAAAGATGATCCACTGTGGCAACCCTTAACAGGAGCAGCTGAAAGAAAAAGAAGATGCAGTGAGAGTAACAACGCTAAAGCAGTTCTGGTATTTGGAATACTATGGCTATTCCCTGGACCATTATATTGCTGCAGGTTAATTACAATCAGATGCATTACACTAATAAACAATATGCAGTTAGTTTCAGTGTATTTATAAAGCCGCGTCAGGAATGTGGAGCTAAGAAAGAAAGAGTGACCACACAGGAACAGTAGCACTGCTTTGACGCTGGGTGCCGCCAGTGTGCAAAACCAAGCGGAGAAATTACGTATGCAAGAGTATGAGGTACTGTGGAAATGTGCGTGGCTTTATGCCAAGTTTAGGTTTTATACATCGTGATTTGAGCGTGGAAATGTTTGTACGCAACATTTCTGTGCGTACGCACCATTTATACACAAGGCCCCAGGTCATGAATCACTTGTATTGATAGTAAAGTTATAAAATCTCACAGCACTAGGAACAAATGATCTTCTAAAGTGTTGTGTTCTACAGTGCAGTGAGAGATGATGACTTCTGCGTTTACTTCACTGACCAACCAGAATGTTATGAAGAGGGTGACTGTTATTGCTAAGGATACCCTGTACCTTCTTCCACATATACCTTTCCACGACAATTGCCAGTGAATCCCCAGTCCTGCCCATTGAGCCATCCTTCTTCACCAGCTTGTCCAGCTTCTTAGTGTTCTTATCTGTCACACTTCCACCCCAACAAATGCCACCAAAAAGAGGACACTGGAAACAACTGACTGATAGAACAAAGACATTTCATCAGAGTCTTGTGAGGAAAAAGAGCCTACTCTGCACCTTCCTGTAGAGGACACCATCCAAGGTTGTCCTAGATATTTATAAGTCTGCATCACCTCAATATCATCCCCTCGGATATTAACAGTCTGAAGGGAGAGCTTAGACTGCACAAATCCACAATCATCTCCTTGGTCTTCATTGTGTTCAGGACCAGGCAGCTCTTATTGCTCCAGTCACTGAAAGCTCCAATCAGATCCCTATATTCCCATCCCTGCACATTCCTTATATACGCCACAATAGCTGTATCATCAGAGTAATTCTAAATGTAGCAAAAGTCTAACTTAAAGTCTGCTTTGTATAATGTGAATAAGGACTAGGTCCAGGACAGTCTGTTGTGAGGCCCCAAGTTTGCTCACTACTGTCCTACAGACACACACCATCTGGACCAGATTCCTTTCCAGGGAGTAGCCTCCTCCACTCCACCCTCACCTCATCTGCTGTGAAGAGCAGGGATGTGGAACCCGATGTAGCAGATGTCGAAGCAACGTGGAGGAGTAAAGTCTGCCTCTACTATGGTGGGAGAGGGAACAGGTGACCCATTCAGTGACACTGAGCTAGTGCTGGACTCTGTGTCAAACCTGTTGTAAAATGGGTTAAATTCATTGGCCTTGTCTTTATAACCTGCTGCTTCCTGGCTCCTCTTCTCTTTATAGCTAGTAATGGTCTTTATTCCCCTCCATACCTGTTTGATGTTTTTGTGTTGATGCCTCATCTCCATTTTTTTTTTTATAATCCATTTTTGCCTGCTTCAGGTCATGCTGTACCAATCACCAGCCTTGAAAGCCTTATTTTTTGGTTGAGGAGTTTCTTGATGTTAATGGTAATCCAAGGTTTATGTTTGGAAAGCAGTGAAGAAATTTTGCTGGTATAACAATATTCCTGCAGAAATTTATGTGGTCTGATGTGCAGACAACCACCAGGTCAATGTCAGGGTCTGTACCATTCTCCTGTGACTCCAGGAGTACACTCAGAGCAGACTCTCACATGTCATGCTAGGCTCTGCCCATGGAGAAATGTAAACAACAATGGCAACAATGTGAGAAAATTCCCTCAGTGCATAATATGGTCTAACACAAACCAGAAAGAGTTCAATATCCTGACAGGAAATCTCCTTCACAGTTATGTGTCCGGGGTTACACCATCTATTGTTCACAAACACTGCCAGTCCTCCACCTCTTTCATTTCCACTCGCTCTTGCACCTCTGTCCACTTGTAGTGAAGCCGTGTTGATCCCCACAGGAGTCAGGTATGTTACTTGTCAACCAAGTCTCCATTAAAAACATTAGACTAGACTCATAAAACACCTGCTGGTTCTTCACAGGTGACTCCAGTTCTTCACACTTGTTAAGCAAAGTTGTCATCCGTTGCAACAAAAGAAGGTACTCCACTCATGTAAGCTAATTTACTAGCAATACTAGCAGCTGGGTGATCTTTCATATGAACCATTTTACTTGCTATTTAACTAGCTGTTCTAGTTACTCATTGTAAATAAGTTTTGGTTAGTTTTGCATTGTTCTGATTATTTCCATTTGTCACATTTTATCATTTCAATAAATTAATCAAACATGACCTCCCTGTCATAATAATTGCTTTCTGTAACTTCCCTGTGGTGCATTTTAGCTGGATCAGCTAGACCACCTTTATGTAGTGGTAGAATAGAACACTAAAGATGATGATGAGTACTATGACATCCTCCTCTAAACATACCTTTTGATATTATTGTCTGCACGTCACTCCTGCATTGCCACGCAGATCTGATTCCAAAGTGTTGGCCTCACCACACCAAAGCATCTTAGCTTAGCCTCAACAGGCCCAATGGTAAGGCAAAGGCTTTAAAGCCAGAATATCCATTAAGGGAGACAGGGATCTGATAAGATAGATAGATAGATAGATAGATAGATAGATAGATAGATAGATAGATAGATAGATAGATAGATAGATAGATAGATAGATAGATAGATAGATAGATAGATAGATAGATAGATAGATAGATAGATAGATAGATAGATAGATAGATAGATAGATACTTTATTAATCCCAATGGGAAATTCACATTCTCCAGCAGCAGCATACTGATACAATAAATAATATTAAATTAAAGAAAGATAATAATGCAGGTGAAAAATAGACAATAACTTTGTATAATGTTAAATGTTAACATTTAAACCCCCCCCCCCCCCCCAGGTGGAATTGAAGAGTCGCATAGTTTGGGGGAGGAACGATCTCCTCAACCTGTCTGGTGGAGCAGGACAGTGACAGCAGTCTGTCGCTGAAGCTGCTCTTCTGTCTGGAGATGATCCTGTTCAGTGGATGCAGTGGATTCTCCATAATTGATAGTGCTCAGTGCCCTTCGCTCTGCCACAGATGTTAAACTGTCCAGCTCCATGCCAACAATAGAGCCTGCCTTCCTCACCAGTTTGTCCGGGCGTGAGGCGTCTTTCCTCTTAATGCTGCCTCCCCAGCACACCACTGCGTAGACGAGGGCGCTTGCCACAACTGTCTGATAGAACATCTGCAGCATCTTATTGCAGATGTTGAAGGACACCAGCCTTCTAAGGAAGTATAGTTGGCTCTGTCCTTTCTTGCACAGCGCATCAGTATTGGCAGTCCAGTCTAATTTATCATCCAGCTGCACTTCCAGATATTTATTGGTCTGCACCATCTGCACACAGTCACCTTTGATGATCACGGGGTCTATGAGGGGTTTAGGCCTCCTAAAATCCACCACCAGCTCCTTGGTTTTGCTGGTGTTCAATTGTAGGTGGTTTGAGTCGCACCATTTAACAAAGTCATTGATTAGGTCCCTATACTCATCCTCCAGCCCATTCCTGATGCAGCCAACGATAGCAGTGTCATCAGCGAACTTTTGCACATGGCAGGACTCCGAGTTGTATTGGAAGTCCGATGTATATAGGCTGAACAGGACAGGAGAAAGTACAGTCCCCTGTGGTGCTCCTGTGTTGCTGACCACAATGTCAGACCTGCAGTTCCCAAGACGCACATACTGAGATCTGTCTTTAAGATAGTCCATGATCCATGCCACTAGGTATGAATCTAATCCCATCTCTATCAGCTTGTCCCTAAGGAGCAGAGGTTGGATTGTGTTGAAGGCGCTAGGGAAGTCTAGAAACATAATTCTTACAGCACCAATGCCTCTGTCCAAGTGAGAGAGGGATCAGTGTAGCATATAGATGATGGCATCCTCCGCTCCCACCTTCTCCTGATATGCAAACTGCAGAGGGTCAAGGACATGTTGAACCTGTGGCCTAAGGTGGTGAAGCAGCAGCCTCTCCATGGTCTTCATCACATGTGATGTCAGAGCAACAGGCCGAAAGTCATTCAGCTCACTAGGACGTGATACCTTTGGGACTGGGCTGATGCAAGATGTTTTCCAAAGCCTCGGGACTCTCCCCTGTTCCAGGCTCAGGTTGAAGATGCACTGTAGAGGACCCCCTAGCTCCGATGCACACACCTTCAGCAGTCGTGGCGATACTCCATCTGGACCTGCTGCTTTGCTGGCACGAAGTCTCCTCAGCTCTCTGCTCACTTGCGCTGTTGTAATTATGGGTGGGGATAAACAAACCTGAGACAAAAATCTAAGAAAAGCACATTTAAGAAAAGTCAGAAACTGAAAAACCTTAAAATCTTGCAACAAAATGCAAATCTTGAAATCAAAGAACAGGAGGAAACACAAATGCTGAAGACACTACTTCATGTGCTGGTTTCTGGCTGTGTAGCAGTCCTGGGTGCAGGACCACCTGACACTGCAAATTTTGTTCCTGATACATCAAAATTTTGGGATTAAAAACAGTTCCTATGATAACGTTCACTTACAGCGCTGAGCTGACAGGGGAGTTTATACAAATGAGGGGCACATCACAAATAATTGGTGGAGCCACATGAACAGCACCACTGACTAAAAGTGCAGGTGGATGTTTGAAGACAGGGTGTGTCCTGGTTGGGAAAAACATGCATACTCAATGTTTGCCTTATTCAGTGAGATGTGAAATGATAAAGGAAACTTTGTTGAAGCGCAATGTTATAAACTTCAAGTGCCAGTGCCAGATGCTAATTCCCACTTCAATTCAAAACACTACATTTTCCTGTGCAATTGTGCTCTGCAGTGACCATCAAGAAAAGCCTACTTTTTTTGTAGGAAAAAAATACAAATTGATGTCTTGCAGGAATGTTTTACTGATATGCAATTGCATATAGCATAATCAAGCAGCTCCAGTAACCTAATCAAATTAAAATAAAATCTCATGCAAATCGTAGAGCGTATTAGAACATGAGGGCAACCATTAAGAAGGATATCAAGGATGCTAAAAGACAGCTGGAGAGGAATATAGCAGATAAGGAGAAAGACAACCCTAAGAGATTCTTTCAGTATTTTAGTAGTAAAAGAACAGTCAAGGAGGAGGTGAAGTGCATCAGAAATAGTAAAGGGGAATTAAAAGATACAGACAGTAAAATAGTGGATGCTGTAAACTCACATTTTTCTGAGGTCTTCACAAGTGAGCAAGTAGATAGCCGCCCTAAGGAGGAGCTGAGTGATTTGGAAAATGTAGGTGGAGAACTGCTGCTCAAATTAAATAGGCTGAAATCAAACAAATCACCAGGGGCCTCATGTATAAACAGTGCGTACACACAAAAATGTTGCGTACAACAATTTCCACACTCACATCGTGATTTCTAAAAACTAAACTTTGTGTAAAGCAACACACATTTTCACGCCCGCTCAATCCCCGGTGTACGCAGTTTCTCCGCTTGGTTTTGCAAACTGGCGGCACCCAGCATCAAAGCACTGCTTTTGTTCCAGTGTGGTTTCCCTTTATTTTTTAGATCCACATCCCTGACGCGGCTTTATCAAATGCACTGAAATTAACTGCAAATTGTTTATTAGTTTAAGGCATCTGATTGTAATTAACCTATCTCTATATATAATCTTCATTTGGATCTTGATCTTTGTTTGTCCGTGAATGAATTAGAAGAAGAAGCACTAGATGGCAGTAGAGAGACAGCTAAAACATAGGCATTGCATTAAGAATCTCCTCCAGGCTTATACTACTGAAGACTGTAGTACTCCAGTCACACCTCAAAACACAGACATTCAAACTAAACAAATTGTTGCGCTTTAAATTAACTAATCTTTATATATAATCTTCATTTGGATCTTGATCTTTGTCCGTGAATTCCACGCATGCGTAGACCACCTTCCAGTTTAGTACGTTGTTGTTACTCACGGATGTCAACAATGTGCCGGAATAACGAAAGGGGTGGTGGACAGTGTTACGCTGGTTAGCTCCTGAGGCCTGGTTAGAGAATGAGATTGCCGAAGATAAAAGGTACGTGCCTACGTAACATATGAATGAAAGAAAGACAGTGGGTAAAATGAATGACAAAGTAACAGCACGTTCTGGAAATTATTATTGTTATGTTGTAGCCGGCGAGTGTTGCACGTCTCACAGTTGTACTGTGGCTTGCTCACATGTCAGTGAAGTGATCCCTATTTATGCTTTAAAGAGCCTGGATACCTATGTCCATCCATTTCCCAACCCGCTGAATCCAAACACAGGGTCACGGGGGTCTGCTAGAGCCAATCCCAGCCAACACAGGGCACAAGGCAGGAACCAATCCCGGGCAGGGTGCCAACCCACCGCAGGACACACACAAACACACCCACACACCAAGCACACACTAGGGCCAATTTAGAATCAACAATCCACCTAACCTGCATGTCTTTGGACTGTGGGAGGAAACCAGAGCGCCCGGAGGAAACCCACGCAGACACGGGGAGAACATGCAAACTCCACGCAGGGAGGACCCGGGAAGCGAACCCAGGTCCCCAGATCTCCCAACTGCGAGGCAGCAGCGCTACGCACTGCGCCACCGTGCCGCCGGATACCTATGTGTCCTCCTTTTATAACCATTGCTCCATGTATATTGCCTTACTCTTTGGATTGCCACAAAGCAACCTGCGAGATTGGAGAAAGGTTGAGAAGAGATCGTGAGAGGAAACGACAGTGTCGTGAAAATGAGACGGACTGTGAACGGAGAGAGGCAGAAATGTTCCTACACCACCACATAATTACTATTCAGACAGTGATTCCGAGTAGGCCGTTCCTATCGAATCAATGTCCAAGGGTTTTGTTTTGTAATTTTGTTTTCCTTATAAAAAATCATAATACTGTGCGATGAAGGGCCCAGTTTACAACTGGCAGCCGCGTTTAAACAGTGAGTCCTTCACAGTCAACTTTAACACGCGCAGCATAGTTGGGCGGACATGGCTAGTAACAATATAATGGTCCAAAGAATGGCCAAACCATTACAAATATCATAACTACTTTACTGTTGTTACTCTCAAGTTTTTATCCCATTGTATGTGAGTGGGGAATCACAGCTCTACAGCAGCTGATCAGAAAGAGAATTATTGGTATACAGCATTCAAACACACGCTGCCTCAGCCATGCTGTCTATTTGAACTGGTCTCATTTGGCAAATGCTTCAGAGCCTTTCCTGTATGGACCTCGTGGTTTCATCCCAAGAGCTATAAATGCACTCAATCAGTCCATCAAGTGCTCCTTGTAGACCTGTTAGTACTTATTAGTACAATCACCTCACTGTTAACTTGCCATACAGTTATAATATTGCACAACCTGAGCCACTTTATAAAGCACCTATTTACATATGATGATGATATAATTTTTAAGATGAAATTCAGTAAAATATGTTTATTACATTATACAGATAAAATGTTAACATCATTTAAATAATCTATATTGTTAATAAATAAACATGTGAGGATACAGTGTCACAGCAGTAGCAACGAGTTGGCGCCCCGATTGTTCCTGCCTTGCGCTGTATTATTGCTGGTGCTGACTCGACACTAGAAGGATAGATGGATAGAATAATTAAACATGTACTACAAAGATATTTCAATGTTCCTTAAAAGTTTTGAAGAATCGGCATTCTCAGCTTAAAGATGACTTTACGTCTATTACAGAGCTGATTGTGTGGTGATTGGGTACTTGGAGAAAGAAAAGGAAGGACAGGAATTGGGAGTTAGTACGTTTGAAAAAGACAGTACTGCTGCAATAAATTATTTCATTGTAGGTCGCGTACCTTGCAGGAAGCATCTTGTGTGAGGCAAGAACAATCTCTGGACAGGGCGCCAGCTCATCACTATCACTGCGCCACCGTGTTCCCATGTTTAATACATGCTTTAACTCCTATCATCATGAAAATGATATCACGTATACATCTCAGTATTTAATTTATTCAGAGAGCTGTAATATCATGAATGTAATGGATTCTGTGTCCTGTCGAATAAAGAGAAAGCCTGTTTAAGAAGCACGTAGTGATTCACACACACAGAGCACATAGAAGATCAAATACAAAACAAAGCATTTATCGTGCTACTTTAGTTGCGATGGGATTTGAGAAACTAGTAAATTAAAAGATTTTAAGATGAAGTTTATGATGTCGTACTTTAATGACAAAATAAAGTACATGATTAAAGTAGAAATTTCGAGATTAAAGTCCATCCATCCATCTATCCATTATCCAACCCGCAATATCCTAACTACAGGGTCACGGGGGTCTGCTGGAGCCAATCCCAGCCAACACAGGGCACAAGGCAGGAAACAAACCCCGGGCAGGGCGCCAGCCCACCACAGGGCACACACACTAAGCAAACACTACGGACAATATAGAATTGCCAATGCACCTAAGCTGCATGTCTTTGGACTGTGGGTGGAAACCGGAGTAACCGGAGGAAACCCACACAGACACGGGGAGAACATGAAAACTCCACGCAGGGAGGACCTGGGAAGCGAACCCTGGTCTCCTAACTGCGAGGCAGCATTGCTACCACTCCACCATCTGAGATTAAAGTTCTGTGCTTTTTTCTCACTATGTCCCTACTTTTTTTTTTCTCTGTACCCTAATAAGCTTCCATATGAAACTCAGACGGAGGACTGCGACTCACCTTTTCACGGTGACTTTGATATTTGACACCTGTTTTTTATTTTGGGCACTGTACGACTTTGTGAATTTGAACTTTCGAGTTTCTCCGACACTCTATGTCACTCGATCAACTTCCTTTTGTTGTTTATACCACTTTTTAAACCAACAAATAGTACGTTTTTCTTTGCCTCCATTTGGTATTCGCTGAAATTCTATTTCCTCCATGCTTTTGCCATTGCCTTTTCATAGAACGCTGAGGTTAAGGGCTATTTATATTGATTTCCATATTCAAAGAGCTGTAATTCTTGGAGGAGTAGGGGAGTGGCATTACTTTTCACGCTGACCGGGATTTATGGAGTGGAAGAACGTAGAAGTTGGTGTACGCGTAGATTTATGCATCTGGATTTTTTGTGCATAAGCATATTTCCGCTTTTGTCTGTACACCATGTTTTAGTGTGAATTCTACGCACAGTGTTATGCATGAGGCCATAGGACCAGATAATATTTTCCTTCGAGTTCTTAAGGAGGTAAACAAGTACAGATATAAACACTTGATGCATATTTTTAGGAAGTCACTGCGCACTGTGGAGATTCTGAAGGACTGGAAAATGGCAAATATCATCCCATTTTATAAAAAAGGGGGACAGGGCAGATCCAAGCAACTATAGGCCAGTAAGCTTAACATGAATCACAGGAAAATTAATGGAAGGAATTATTAAGGAGAAGATTGAGCAACACATGACAAGTACAGGAGTTTTACTGAACCTTATCCAATGTCTTAGCAGTATTTTCGATTGGATGAATAGTAACTTTCTCAAACTAAATAAGAATAAAGCAGAAATCTTAGTGATTGGCAAACATGGATATAGCAAGGTTATTAAAAAAAAAAAACTTGATCCCTTAGGTTTTAAAATTAAGGCAGAGTTAAAAAATAATTTAGTGATAATAATCGACTCTGACCTAACTTTTAAATCACACATTAACCAGATAACTAGGACTGCTTTTTTCACTTAAGGAATATAGCAAAAGTTAGACCTTTGTCACTTTACAAGACACTGAAAATTAGTTCACACTTTTGTTTTTAGTCAAATAGATTACTGTAATGCACTCCTAACAGGACTACCTAAGAAAGACGTCAATCAGATGCAATTTGTGCATAATGTAGCAGCTAGTGTCACAAGAATGAGTCAGAGACATCATAAAGGGTTGGGGCAGCCACCTGTATATTATGCTTGGCTGCAAAATTGCTTGTTTTTATACAAGATGTGTATAGTTCAGAGTCCAGAACAGAACTGCCTGTACTGAGGCAAGATGGCAGGTTTAAAGGCCTGGAAAGGAAATGACGTCAGCGTTGCAGGAACTGGGAGTGACATCCTCGAGTCCGGAAGTGACGTCATCCTTGGGGCCGGCAAGAGGCAGGATTTCCCGGGAAAGGTCTGCAAGGGACTGAGAGAGAAAGTCAGTACACTCCGCCGCCCCCTGGCCTGGCGTAGAATTACTAGTGTTTAGGCCCTTCAGCTGTTTCCCATGCGCACGTGTGTGACACTAGAATCTTAATGTGAAAAAGAAAATCTGAGCACATCACAACAGTTTTAGCATCGTTACAATGGTTACCTATGACATTCAGAACTGACTTTAAAATACTGCTAATGGTTTATGAAGCCTTAAATAATCTCTCTCCATTCCATGTTTTGGAATGCCTGTCCCCCTACACTCCACGTTGTAACCTTAGATCTTCAAATGAAGGTCTCCTTGTAATTCCAGGAGCCAAACTTAAAAGAAGTGGTGAGGTGGCATTTTGCTGTTATGGACCTAAAATCTGGAATACTTTACCATTAGAAATTCAGCAGGCTAATATAGTAAAACATTTTTAAAAAATGCTAAGAACTCATTATTTTAATATGGCTTTTTCAATAGCTACTTTTCAGTTCTATTCTTAATAAACTATATGGGCATTGAATTGTCATATTCCTCAGGGATCTGCAGTCTGTGCTAATCCCCAGTATTCTCTGATGGTTTTTTTTTTTTTTGTGTTCTCCTATGGTGGCGATCTGCGCCACCGCCACCTGATCAAAGCACCATGCAGCCCCCTGAGGTGATGGAATGAAGGCGGGTGTCTCAGCTGTCCATGAGACTCATTTCATTAAATCCTATCATCTGAAGCATGAAAACTAAGAGTTTTGATTTAGGAGCACTTATGTTGGGTAGAGTGCTCAGTAGAAGATAGGTGGTCTTTTTGGCCTCTGAACCCCTGCAGATTTTTTCTTCTACAGTCTAACTGGAGTTTATTTTTTTCTGTTCTCATGGCCATCATACCTTACCTTGTTTTGTTGTCATTTACTTCTTTAATATCATTGCTTAATTATAATTGTTTCCTCTTCTTGTAACTTTCTTTTTGTCATTTTGTAAAGGACTTTGAGGTACATTGTTATATGAAAATGTGGCATAAAAATAAATGTTGTAGGTGAACAGTCAGCATGGGTTCAGAAGAGAGAGGTTGTGTTTTATTAATATGCTGGAATTCTATGAGGAGGCAACACAAGGGAATGACCAGAGTGGAGCAGATGATATTATTTATCTGGACTTTCAGAAAGCACTTGATAAGGTGCCACATGAGAGGATGGGCATCAAACTAAGTGACAGTTCAGGGTGATGTTTTTAGATGGGTGCAGAATTGGCTCAGACACAGGAAGGGTGATGGTGAGAGGAACCTCATCAGAATTGGGTGATGTTAAGAGTGGTGACCAGCAGGGGTCAGTGCTGGGACTATTGCTATTTTTAATATACTGTATATAAATGATTTAGATAGGAATATAATTAACAAGCTGGTTAAATTTGCAGATGATACCAAGATAGATGGATTAGCAGATAATTTGGAATCCGTTATATCATCACAGAAGGACTTGGACAGCAGACAGATTTGTGGAAGATGAAATTTAGTATCAGTAAATGTAAAGTATTACACATAGGAAGTAAAAATGTGAGGTGTGAATACACAATAGGATGTCTAAAAATCAAAAGTACACCTTATGAGAAGGATTTAGGAGTCGCACTGGACTCTAAGCTATTGACTTCCAGACTGTTCAGAAGCCATTAAGAAGGCTAACAGAATGTCAGGTTATGTAGCACCTTGATGTGTGAGTACAAGTCACAGGAGGTTCTGCTCAAACTTTATAACACACTGGTGAGGCCTCATCTGGAGTCCTGTGTGCAGTTTTGGTCTCCAAGCTGCAAAAAGAGGACATGGTGGCACTAGAAAAAGTCTAGAGAAGAGCGACTAGGGTGATTCAGGGATTCAAGGGTTGAATTAGGAGGAAAGATTAAAAAAGCTGAGCCTTTACAGTTTAAGAAAAAGGAGATTAAGAGGTGACCTGACTGAAGTGCTTAAAATGATGAAGAGAATTAGTCCAGTGAATTGACACTGTGATTTTAAAATGAGTTTATCAAGAACATGGGGACACAGTTGGAAACTTGTTAAGGGTTAAACATTGTTAAACTTTAGGAATTTGTTTCTTTACATAAAGAACTCATAGTCACTTGGAATAAGTGACCAAGTTGTGTGGTAGACATTAGGACTTTAGAGACCTTTAGAATTTGATGTTATTTTGGAGAAATTAAGTGGACAGGTCTGGCAAGCTCTGTTGGGCTAAATGGCCTGTTCTCTAAATATTTCTAATGTTCTAATTATTTTTATTTATATTTGTCTGACATCTTTATTTAAGGAAACTTACAATATTTTAGATACAATTGGTTAAATTTCTGTTTTTCTGAGTGGAGCACAGGCAGGTGAAGTGACTTGTTCAGGGTCACCCAGTGTCAGTAGCGACATTTGAACCCACAACCTCAGAGTTTGACCACAGCCTTAATGGCTACACGACTCTCCCCACCAATCTTATAATCCTTTGGTGAACACCCTACAAATACTGTTTACTGCTACTGAAGCCCATTGTTTTGTGTAATTACTGGACAATGCTGGATGTAAAAGACATTTGTAAGTTAGCAAGGTTAAGTTCAATTGATAGAAGTATTTTCTAAGTTATGTTAAAATGTTTGCCTATATATTAATGCATAGTCTATGGGAGATTCTATTATATCTCCCATAAGCTAAACTGAAATGGAATATTCTAACAGATTAGTCCCTGTTTGTGATCTGCCTTGCAGTTGGTATGGCATGGAGGAGAACAGTTTCAGACCGTATCATGTCATCTTGAAAGTATTGACCATATTAAATGTGCCATATGCATAGAACATAGTGAATGTATTAAGTAAATCATATGTAAGTCTGCCATAGAGATAACACAACCTTTACGTATAGAAAGTAATTGAAGTTTAACAAGAAAAAGCTAAGTTTGTTGACAAAACATTTTTTTTCCTTTTTTGACCTTTTATCCTGCATGTGTAATAACTTTTTTCTCCATTTTTCTGTGAACTGTTTTGCTTTGGGGCGGCATGGTGGCGCAGTGGGTAGCACTGCTGCCTCGCAGTTGGGACACCTGGGGACCTGGGTTCGCTTCCCGGGTCCTCCCTGCGTGGAGTTTGCATGTTCTCCCCATGTCTGCGTGGGTTTCCTCCGGGCGCTCCGGTTTCCTCCCACAGTCCAAAGACATGCAGGTTAGGTGGATTGGCGATTCTAAATTGGCCCCAGTGTGTGCTTGGTGTGTGGGTGTTTTTGTGTGTGTCCTGCGGTGGGTTGGCACCCTGCCCAGGATTGTTTCCTGCCTTGTGCCCTGTGTTGGATGGGATTGGCTCCAGCAGACCCCTGTGACCCTGTGTTCGGATTCAGCGGGTTGGAAAATGGATGGATGGATGGATGTTTTGCTTTGAATTTTCATTAAACCTTTTTAAAATGAATTTTGCCAACTCAGTAGCTTCTCAATTTTGTGAAACTGGAAAAGATGCAGCTACACAGGGTAAACACAGCTAATAGCACATAAAAAGGAAAACTGACATAAAATTGATAATATTTACAGCATTAATTTATGGAAAATAAGAAAAAGGAAACACCCTTAAGCTAAGAATGAAACCCTGACAGTATTGCAACATATTTGGGGTCAACAAACCCCCAGTATCAGAGTTGTATGCATGATGCTTTATTGTTGAATCCAAATGTTCTTTGTGCTCCTCATCTTGGCAGCTAATTCTATAAATTTAAATTGCACAATACTCTTACATTGCCATTTGTTGCAGTGTGAACAGTGACCCTGGATCCACCCCACTCTTATCCACTCCTGCACCTGTGTACCAAGAAGGAAACACACTGTATAATACCCAGAGACAAGCCCTCTAAAACCTATGTCCACTGTTATCACTTGTGACAGATAGGGGGCGCTCTCTGTCCCTGAACCCACAGGCAACACTTTGAGACACCAGGTAAAAGTCCAAAGATGAATTTATTATATTAACACTGTGCACAAAGCACCTCCACCTCCACTATACTCCCAATAAATCAATAATCAACAATACACCAATCAATAACAATTCCTCCACTCCCAGAAGCTCCATTCCACTCCCTCCCAACTCAGCTCGATCTGCTGGGGTTTCCCACAGTCCTTTTATATCCCTCGACCCGGAAGTGCCTCTGTCCCTCAGTCCACGTGACTACCATAGCACTTCCAGGTCAGATGAAATCTTCTTTTTCTTCAGCCCGGAAGTACTTCGCTTCTTCCGTCCTCGTGACGAGGTAGTACTTCCGGGCTGTGTGGAAAATATAAATCCCCATGCCTCCCTGCAGTGTCTCCTGGGGGCCCCCATGGTATCCAGCAGGGCTGTGAAGTAAAACTCCAATGTCCATGATGCTCTGAGGGAATTCGAGGCCCCTCCATGTTTCAGGGAGGACTCCATCTAGCGATATGGGGGTATTGGCCGGGATAAACTACCGGCCATATATCACACACTCTTTATGGTGACTTCCTACCCTAAAGAGC
Organism: Erpetoichthys calabaricus; assembly: GCF_900747795.2. Lineage (NCBI taxonomy): Eukaryota > Metazoa > Chordata > Cladistia > Polypteriformes > Polypteridae > Erpetoichthys > Erpetoichthys calabaricus. Next base: position 935,610 of record NC_041395.2, on the reverse strand, counting down.
CATAAGAGTTGCCATCCAGTTCCATGAGTTCCAGAAAACAGTTGGATGCCTCTAACCAGCATACCCCTAGATGAAGTGTTCATTGTACCCTGTGTTTACTTCTGATTGTGACTCACTTGTTTCCCCTTCTGATCTTCAGTCTGTTCCTGCGCCATTTTGGTGGTACACTAAAGAGCAAAGCAGCAAAGTCCACTAATTCTCTACTGCAACACAGCTGGCTGCCTTTTCATTATGTTCAGCAGCCCTGAGGTGAGAATGGTGGCTTAGCTGATGTCTCCCACTAAACTTCTAAAAAGACCAACGTCATACAGGTCTTGCCTTGTTTTAAAAATTGTGAACTGCTTAACTGTCGTATTTTAATTACGCATTAAAGAAACTGTAACCTTTTTGAACACTTGCTGGCCTTGTAAAGCTCACACCAACCTACTCACCACTGCTGCTCTCACCCATTAACTACCTGCTGTGCGTCGTTATCTTCCATCCATCCATCCATTATCCAACCCGCTATATCCTAAATACAGGGTCACGGGTATCTGCTGGAGCCAATCCCAGCCAACACAGGGCACAAGGCAGGCAACAAACCCTGGGCAGGGTGCCAGCCTACTGCAGGGCACACACACACCCACACACCAAGCACACACTAAGGACAATTTAGAATATCTTCACTGGGAGTTAGACACCATCTCTGCAATATATAAAATTATTTTACAGTCCCTCCCTTTCAAAGATCCAAGGAAAAAGACATTGGGAAAAAGATCTCTTAATCAATATATCAGAAAGGGAGTGAAAGGTAGCAAAGCAGAGAATTCACTGGAACTCCATATGTATTTTTCAACTCAGAATTATATATCGAGCTCATCTGTCTCACCTAAAACTGTCCAAAATGTTTCCAGGGCAAGATCCAACCTGCGAACGCTGCAATCAAGTCCCTGCCTCACTGGGTCACATGTTCTGGGCCTGCACCAAATTAACATCATTCTGGAGCAAAATCTTTAAGTGCCTTTCAGACAGCCTTGGGGTCACAATCCCTCCTAACCCATTAACAGCTGTGTTCGGTGTTCTTCCAGACGGACTTGAAGTGGAGAAGGACAAGCAAACGGTGATTGCATTCACTACACTTTTGGCACGCAGACTTATTTTGCTAAACTGGAAGAATCCTAACTCTCCTCTGATAAGTCAGTGGGAAACTGATGTTTTATATTATTTAAAATTGGAAAAAATCAAATATTCAGTTAGAGGATCTGTACAGAATTTTTTTAAAACCTGGCAGGATATAATCAATAAAATTTTAGAATAAGCTCTTAAAGCACAGAGGAAGTAATTATCTCCGCATTTCTTTTTCTTCTCCATTCATCTCTACTGGCCTATTAAACTCATCAATTTAGGTATGTCTACAAGCCTTAAGTTTTACCCTGTTTGCCATGCTCTCTCTCTCAAGGGTGGGGGTCAACTTGTTTTTCAATCCTATTTTTTGTAAAAATTGATTTATTTGTATGAATGATTACAATAAAATTAATAAAAATATAAAAAAGAATATCTTCACTGAGTAAACTCTCCTGTCTGCTTCCCTCCACGGTTGATTATCTGAACACCAAACTGCTGCTTTGCTTTAACTTTCAGCTCACCGAACTTAAATAAATGTCCCCCTCCTTTGAATGTTTGCTTTGGATCTCCCACTTGAGATGATTCATCCGTAGTGAATACCTAAGTGATCAGTCGTTAGTTACGGGTCTGTTCAGTCACACTTGGAGAATGCAAATCTAGTGGTGAAGGAACACGGAGAGACCTCCATGTAGAAGGACATGCAGATGATTAATCTTCATCTTGTATAGCAGTGGAAAGAGAAGAACTGAAAAAAGAAAGACAGACAGACACTTCAAATAGAAGTGGGGAGTTTTACTTCAATCATCGGTCATATATCAAAATACTAAGAATAGCCAAGAAAGAATGAAATATCTCTGTGACCAGAGCAGAGAAAGAGGACAGAAGAGGAGAGAGAAGGCTGGGATAGGAGACGTCATGGCTGGTCTAAGAGCAGAATCACATTCTTCAGAGTCATTTTGATTTCTTTATGTATAAAGTTGTGTCAACAGTTTTCAAAGCGTCTTCTGTTTGATTTAGTTCTGTTTTTAATTGTATTTATGAGATTTTCATGAGGGCTGTGGTACAGTCTGCCTCACGTAAGATGAATAAATTAACAGACCTCATCCTAAATGTTCATTTGAGGGGTGCGACACTAGGAACGTCTTTACACTTTCATTCCCCCTCTTTAGGTAACACGCCTACTTCTTTAGTATTTGTTCCTGTGATGTTGGTTATTAATCTACCATCCACTGGCACTAAATGCTACCTGAGCAGCCCACCCATATGCACCACTCCTTCCGCATGCTGTACATTTGAACACAAGTCCTTTGTCAGCTGCTCTCAAATGCACAATTATGTAAAAAAAAACTGCTTTAAGTTCTCATTAACTAACTTTGATGTTAAATCGTTACATTAGACAGACAGTCAGTAAGTGAGTGGGCCACCTGTCATCCTCTTACTGAAATTTGATTTACAAAACTACTTCAGTAAGTCACACAACTCCACATTGAATTGTTCTTCTCCTTCTTGATTCCAACTGAGTCAACTTTAAACTTGCTTTCTTTTTTTATCTCTGTAGTCTTATATTTCAACAGGACATCATTTAGCAACTCAGTGTAGTAACAACTAAACATTTTGTGTTGATATACATACATATGTTAAGTCTAGGAGTACAGTAAATCCATTATAAAACAGTGATAGATAGATCTTTATTTGTCAAATTTAACTTTTACAGAATCTCAATGAATTAATAGATATATATCATAACACATATCAACAACACCTCTCAAATACTTACCAGAATTACTAAAAAAAAAATGAAAACTTCTGAATTGGCAGTCCCAGTTCCTGTGAGACACTATACAGGCATATTGCTTTTGGTATAAAGGAGCCCCCTTAAGTGTTTCTTGACCTACTTCTGCTGAATGATTCATTGTCTGAAAGTCTTGGTGTGTCACAGAGAGGATGTTCATAACGGCACTCAGTTTTGCTTTCATTCTCTCCTTTGTGACTACATCCAGGGGGTTGAGAGTGTATATTATAACTGAATCTTTTTAATGGTTTTGATGATGCTGTGTTGCAGATAGTCTTCAAAGTTATCCCCCTGACTCCTCTGCCTTGTCTCATCCCCCTCATCAATAACCCCCATAAGTGCACAATAATCTGAGAATTTCCTTAACTGACCTGAAATGGTGTTATATTTCTAGTCGGAGGTGTACAGGGTGAAGAGAGACAGTGACAGACCTGTTCCTTGTGGTGCTCCATTGTTGCTCTCACAGTCCTTGAATCTCACAAATAGTAGTCTGCTCGACAGATAGTCGATAGTCCATCATCAGGACACCACAGGTTCATAAACCGTAGCTCTTACCAGGGATTCCTGAATGATATTGAAGGCAATGGAAAAATTAAAGAACATCATTCTCACTTTGTCCAGACTTGTGGAACAGACAGATAATTGCATCCTCCACTCCAACCTTTATCCAACAGGCAGACAGTAGTGGGTTCAGGTGGTCTTTCACAAATGGACTCCTTTAGTCCAGGACCAGCCTTTTCCGTATCTGGTCTGCAGTATGGATGGCCTGTACTGATGGTTAGAGATGCACTCATCACCAGTTGAAGTGGTAGGAGTTGCTAATGCAGTAGGATTTCCAAAGGGGGGACAGGCCATTGGAAAAAGGTGGTGGATGTAGGAGGAGAGAAAATCTGTCAGAAAATAGGATCAGGGCATTAGCTTTGTCATGTATGTCTGCATTATGTATAAATCACTGAGATGTAGTCAATATTGCTTGCATTAGCTGCAGTCCCATGACTGGGGGGATGGTGGGGTTATGACTTTTGCTGGGATGACTCAGCACTGCGCTTTCCAGCTCATGTCAATGCCGTTTAGCATCTGTCAGTTTCATGAGTTAATTATTTAACTGTAGTTCTTTTTTAATAGAATCCTCTATCATGTTTGAGTACTTCTGCCTGACTCGTCTTCCTCACTGGGTTTTCAACTCCATGTCTATTTTCACTCTCCTGATTTTGGCACCAACTTCAAAGAAGACACTGAGCAGACACCTTCATGAAGGCACAGCTGGCCTGAGTGACAGTTTGACATTTGGCCGTTGACTGCTAAGTATTATGGTGTGAGAAAGATGACACAATGGCCGATGTTTGTGGTGGAGTCTGCTATTTGGAGTTGTAAGTTGTAGGTACAGAATGAAGAATTCAATTTAAACACAATGAAATTGAGGCAGCGAGAGAAAAAAGTTGTCCAGCTTCTTTATAAACCTCAACTCACTGGACACAACTTTAGTGAAGCATATGAATGTTTCTGTTGGGAGTTTGTTGTTTGTGAAGCTAGTATTTTCAGGCATTTCTCTGATAGTTCAAACAATTGAAGTCCACTCAGTTGTCCATTTTCAGTGGCCTCATGGAGTCTGTGTATTGCCGTGAGTTTGTGTGGACCTCAGTTGATTAAGAATGAGGTCCTCAACTGCCCTTTAGGTAGCCTGGTTAGTCTCGAAGATGAAGCCATTGTGAAATGAGGCTTGTCAAGTACCGTCCCTAACAGTTAAACTAACTTTGGTGTTTTTCATTTTTAGGTTCAGGACCTTACAGAGCACAACTCAAGTTAGCAGCAAGGAGGATTGTGGACTCAAAATGGGAAAACAGCAAAAAGCTGTTAGCCAAATGCGTGAAGGAGCTTCAGTTTAAATACACACCACTTGTTCTGGTGAATGACGTGTCTGACATTTACCCTGAAAACAAATACAAAAAGTCACGTAAAAAGAAATGTAAAAGGTATATTCCTAAAGAAGACAAGCCAATTAACATTGAGGACCTGCTGACCATGAAAGAAAGGAAGATCCTACTGGTGGGTAAGCCTGGAATTGGGAAAACCTTCTGTGTCCTCCAGTTACTGAATTTGTGGGCTGAGAGCATTGAGAACACTCTCTATGTCTTTTATTTCGATAAAGAAACTGTGTTCTATGTTAGAGACTCTGAAGATCTGAGGTCCTTACTGTTCAGTTACTGTAAACCAGAGAGAATGATTGAAGACGATCTTTATAAAGATATCATAAATGGAAAAGCCAATGTGCTGCTCATATTTGATAGCTTTGATGAAATCCGGCTAACATCTCAGGATCAGAAAATTGAAAGAGTTATTGATAGAATATTGAAAAAATATGACCTGAAAGACACCAAAGTCATCGTTACTGGTCGACCTTCTGTAGAAGAACGGGAGCTACCAGACTGGGCAGACTGTAGGGTGGAAGTTCGTGGATTTGGTAAAAATTCAATTTCTGAATATTTCAAGACTACACTTGAAGGACAACCCATATGTGAGGAAGATGTGATGTTGTATGAGAAGAACATCAACATCTTCAGTCTCAGTCATGTCCCACAGTACGCATTCATAGTCGTGTGCTACATATTGAGTGAAGGCCACATGAAGTTACAACAGAAAATCTCCTCTATGACTGCTCCAAGTACGGTGACTGAGCTCTATGTGCACATATTCCGCCATTGTGTCGGTCAGCACATGTTGAAGGTGACACATTCTAGGGCAGGAGATGTTGATGAGTACATTGAGCAAAATAAAGAGGAGATAATGATATTAGCCAAAAAAGGGTTTGACGCTATTTTGAGTAAAAGTGTGAACCTTATTGATTGTCAACTGAAAAGAATGCCACATCAGTCCATCAAACGTTGTTTCTTAGGCTCCTCCAGCATTGACGAGACACTTACCTCCAAAGAAACCTACTTTGCTTTTCTCCATAACACAATGCAGGAGTTTTTTGCTGCTCTTTGGATTTTGGAAAATAAAAATGACATCAGCGACACATTTCAGCGCAGCCTGACTGCGGGTGAAAGTCACCTGAAGTATGTGATTTATTTCCTGTGTGGACTTTTTGCCAAAAAGAATTCCAAATTAATGTCAAGTTTATTTCAGGAAAGCCTTCCAGAAGCCATTTCAGAGTCTCTAGTCCACAACGTAATCAAGCTCATTCAATCAGCTGAAGAGGACATTGGAGGAGAGGAACGGATTTTGTTTGCTTGCCAGTGTTTATATGAGGCCCAGTCAACTAAGGCGTGTGCTCAGGTTTTGGAGGCCATCGATTCTGAGTTTTGTCTGGAGGACAAGCACATTGACCCGTACCAGAGCCGTGCAGTGACCTACGTAGTGAACGAAGCACTCAAGGAGACATATTCAGATTTGAAAATGCAGGACCTCCGGCTCTTCATCCTTGGATACAAACTGCTGTTGGAGTGTACAGAAAGTTACAGAGCATGGGGGTAAGTTTGTCCGACTGACATTCATGTGTAGTGTGAAGTATTTATAGACGGAGATAGCAGTCATGAGTATCCTCAACAACCAGGTATGTCAAGGAAAATGTGAATCCAGTTTATTTGTACTTATTCTTGGGCAGTGTGATGTTAGGTGTATAAATGACATTTACATCTACAAGTCAGTGTACTGTGTGGCGTTGCACAGTTAAAACCCACCACATAGATATAGGCATTAATCACACTGGCATAAAGTTAAACACACTTTGCACACATGAATTTCTGCCAGTTCACAGTGCAGACAAATAACGATGACTGCACATAAGGTTCAACAGTTGGCTCCATGTTTTGAGATGAAATGTCCACCTCAGGTGCCACCATAGCAAGGAGAAAAATGTAATAATTCTAAGAATCACTTTGATTGGTCATTCAAGAAAAGCAATTGGCACACTTTATATAGGGTTCTATTAAAAGTGTGTTAATTGTTAATTTATTAAATATTAATTATTTACATGTATATAGCACTTTTCTGACCTACCCAAAGCACTTTACATGGACAGTAGAGAGCCACTTCAATCAACACCAGTGTAGAGCATCCACCTCATGATGTACAGCAGCCATTTCTGGTACCAGTACACTCACCACACGTTAGTCAGAAGGTGAAGGGCAGAGAGATGTAGAGACATGGGATGATTGGGGTCCAGAACGACCAGGGAATGATGGGCAAATTAGACAGGACATCGGGGTTTACCCTACTGTTTTTGAAAGAGATCATTTATGACCACAGTGAGTCAGGACCTCAGTTTTACATCTCATTAAAGGATGGCACCATTTCTCAACAGTGTCCCTGTCACTGCACTCTACCATTAGGATGCACACAGAGACCACAGGGTAAGTGCCCCCCATTGACCTCACCAGCACCTCTTCAAACACCAACTCAGGCTGTTCTAGATGGCCTCACATCTGAGTACCAGATGGGCTGTGGAAGATGTGGACGATCACTTAGACAAGACAGCAGGTGTGATCATATAGCAGCTTTAGTTTCACATCATCACAGTGAGCAGGTTTCAGAAAAGCAGGCAATCAATATTACATGGCAGCATCAGGGCTCTTCTGAACAACTGTTTTTTGAGTGGGGCAAAGTTTTTTATACCCCTAGAATGCGTGATTTAATATTCATTATGAAAATGCAACAGTCAACACTTTATTATACACAATCCTTGAGCCTCTTCAATGCTCCTTGTGCAACTTGATTTCTTGGCCCCTTTGTTATGGCGTTCAGATGTAAACTAAGGGAAAAGTGATAAGGCAGTCTCAGTGTGGAATGCTTAGACCTTGAGTCCTTTTGACAAATATTTTTTCTGTTTGCTCAGCAAAGCATGTTTTTAAAGCTTTCTTCTGCTTAACGCCTTAGACAAGGATTAGTACAAGGGAACGAAGAGAACATTCATCTTCTACATTCCCTCCTTTTGAGCAAACAAAAAATACTTGATCGGGGAGAGTTGAGCGGGAAAGGGTAGGAGATGGGGATGAAGTGGAGTGGGCAGAGGAGTGTGGGGGGGCTGTGCTGATCTGAAGCATTTTTTCTTCGTGTAAAAAGTAGGCCTTTGCCATAGAGGCAGTAAAATACTTGGATACAATGTATCTTATCAAGGGAACAATACAGCAAGCTACAAGCAGGAGAATGATAAAAGCAACTGTAAGAGCAATGAAAACTGATTTAAGCCATTGACCCCATGACCCAAAAATGGGCATAAACCATTGGTCCCAAGGATTAGAAATGCCAGAATTAGTAGCTAGTTTGTTAGAGAGAGCAGTCAAATCTGCTAAAGCACGGGTGATTGATCCATCGGGAGCTGTATTATCTATACTAATAAAAGGCAAAGCCCTCACTGACTGACTGACTGACTGACTGACTGACTGACTGACTGATTCACTCACTCACTCACTCACTCACTCACTCACTCACTCACTCACTCACTCACTCACTCACTCACTCACTCACTCACTCACTCACTCACTCACTCACTCACTCACTCACTCATCACTAATTCTCCAACTTCCCGTGCAGGTGGAAGGCTGACATTTGGCAGGCGCATTCCTTACAGCTTACTTACAAAAGTTAGGCAGGTTTCATTTCGAAATTCAAAGCGTAACAGTCATAACTGGAACCTCCTTTTTGTCCATATACAGTAATGGACTGCAGCTCGCTGGCCGTGGGAGGCGGGGTTGCGGGGGTTGCATATTGCGTCATCACGCCTCCCACGTAATCACGTGAACTGACTGTGAAGGAGAAAGGACGGCCTTATATGGCATTCGTTTATAAAACAGCGGACAGGCTGTGTAAAGGAAGCTTCACAAAAAAACAAATCCTTAACAAATTGTTATTGGTATATTTTCCCTCAATTTAAAAAGGTTTTCTTTTCTTCTTAATTAAAATTTAAAAGCAATACTTCACCACTGCGAAGCCCCTCTAGCGCTGACGTCCGAGGTTCGATTACCGTAAGCAAGTGCACTGTGGCTGATGTTAGCTGACTTGCTGGCCAACCATAAAGCGTTACCTGGTAGGTAACCACCCACTCACTTCACTCCCTTACGGGAATCGAACCTTGGATGTCAGCGCTAGAGGCGAAGCCCCTAAAATTGCGCCACGGCGTGTGGTTCGTTTATTTGACAGCATGTAGATCGGGGTAATTACATTCACGGCATTCGTAGTCTGATTCACAATCTGATTGTATAGGTGGTTACCTACCAGGTAACGCTTATGGTTAGCCAGCAAGTCAGCTCGAAGTGATCACTCGTGTGAAGGCAGCTTCACAAAAAAACAGATCCTTAACAAATTGTTATTGGTATATTTTCCCTCAATTTAAAAAGGTTTTCTTTTCTTCTTAATAAAAATTTAAAAGCAGTACTTCACCGGTGCGAAGCGCAGGGATTTGAGCGACTGACGCATACAGACATATTCATGAGTGCAAGTACTTCGGAAAGAAAGCACCGTGTAAACCTAAAGTTTAAATTAAGCTCATAGACCTACAAAAGGTTGCCATTGATTTGAGGCAAGATTGCTTTTCTCCTGTACAACTATACGTTGCATTCTTAACAGTAAGCTTGCACGGCTTGGTCATATTACAACCAGAGTGCTGAACTGACAACGTGGTATACAAACAGAACTCTAACAATCGTAAAAAAAAAAAAAGCGAAGAACCCTTGCATTTAATAAAAAGGCTCCTTCCTTGGCGAAGCAAGGAAAAAGGAAGACCTTATATGGCGTTCGTTGATAAAACAGTGGAAAAGCTGTGTTAAGGCTGCTTCACAAAAAAACAGATCCTTAACAAATTGTTATTGGTATATTTTCCCTCAATTTAAAAAGGTTTTCTTCTTAATAAAAATTTAAAAGCAGTACTTCGTGGGGATTTAGATATAGATATATATATATATATCTATACTAATTAATAAAAGGCAAAGCCCTCACTGACTCACTGACTGACTGACTGACTGACTGACTGACTGACTGACTCACTCACTCATCACTAATTGTCCAACTTCCCGTGTAGGTGGAAGGCTGAAATTCGGCAGGCTGATTCCTTACAGCTTACTTACAAAAGTTAGGCATTTCGAAATTCAATGCGTAATGGTCATAACTGGAACCTCTTTTTTGACAATATACTGTAATGGACGGCAGCTCGATGGCCGTGGGAGGCGGAGTTGAGTGTCACGTCATCACGCCTCCCACGTAATCACGTGGAAAGACTGTGAACACAGTAGGGAGAAATGAAGGAAGAGCCGAAACAGCGAAGAACAAAAAAATTCATTAACAATTGAGAAGGGAGCGAAACAATAAGAAGCGAGCGAGTGAAGCATACAAGCATCTTCATAAGGGAAACAAAGCACGGTGTAAAACGTAAGTTTAAATTAAGTTTATAGAAACGCTCCCGCTGCGGATTGCAATAACATATTCGCGAGATAAAAGTTTAATGAGAAGACACGAGGTATAAACGAACCACACGGCGTAGCGCAACGTTAGGGGCAACAGTTTCAACCATTCTATGATCTGCTTCTCGCAACTGAAAGACGGCACATGGCGGATGTTAGCCGACTTGCTGACTGCAACGTTAGGGGCTTCAACTCTGGCGCTGACGATAGAGATTCGATTCCCGAGAGGGGATGCAGTGAGTGTGTATGCCTGATGAGCCCAGAATTAGGGAGAAACACGTGTCGCATACTCTTTGCATTATTTGAAAGTAAACTATTAAAACCATTCTATGATCAGCTTCTGGGAACAGAAAGAGGGCTCGTGGAGGATGTAAGGCGACTTCCTGACCAACTACAAGCGTAACCTGGCAGGTAACCACCCATACAGTTAGATTGTGATTCAGAAAACGAATGCCATGAATGTAATTACTACGATCTACATACTGTCAAATAAACGAAACACACGCCGTAGCGCGACAGCTGTGAAAAGCGAGGTTCACAAAAAAACAGATCCTTAACTAATTGTTATTGGTATATTTTCGATCCGTTTAAAAAGGTTTTCTTCTTAAAAAATTAAAAGCAGTACTTCGCCGCAACGAAGCGCGAGAATTTGGCTATATATATCTGCTTCTCACAATTAAAAGAGGGCACGTGGCCGATTTTAGACGACTTCATGACCAAACATAAGTGTTACCTGCCTGGTAGGGTTACCACTTTTAATACAAAAAAATAAGGGACGCATACTGCAGCGGGTGCCACATCCCAGTGCCAACACTTTGCAGACTCTACTTAAAAGACCCGCCCTCCTCACTGGACAGTTAAAAAGACCAATCAAACTAACGATGACATCAAGTATTACCCAATCAAAAGTAGGAAAGGAGGCATCTTCATAAAATGCGTGTGGGATGATTTGCATGAGACGCTGCTTTAAAAAAAAATGATAAAAAAAATACAGGACAAATCCCGTCCCGTATTGATTCAAAACGGGACGCGCAATTTCATTCTCAAATACGGGACGATTCCGTATTTTAAAGGACGGGTGGCAACCATACAGTGCCAGGTAACCACCCATACAATCAGATTGTGATTCAGACTAGGAATGCAATGAATGTAATTACCCCGAGCTACATACAAGGCGAAAGTCTTGCAACATTCAAAGATGATGGTTTGGGATAAGTACACCATAGAACATAAAAGAGCTTATGAAGCCTTGAACCGAAAAAAGCAAGATCTCAGAGATCGTAAAAAAAAAAAAATAGGAGGTAATGTCGTTTTACTCGCTGTAGATTTTAGTCAAACATTACCAGTTATTCCACGAGGGAGACAAGCAGATGAACTCAACGCGTGTTTAAAATCCATGTAATGGGCAAACAAAAAATGAGGTATACCCGAAGGCACTGCAGTAGTACTTAATGTAACTTTACTTCTTAAATGTTAATGTTTTACTGTTTAATAATTTATACGCTTCTTATATGTTGTTCAAATTCTTTTATCAAAATACCAGTGACAGCGCAATGCACGATAACATGGAGTGAATACACCATACGCATCCGCCCACGGCCGCCCTGGTGTGCGCAGATAGGAGTTGATTCTACAATAAAATAAAATAAAGATAAAAAGAGTAATACAATCATCACCCATAAAGCGGATAGTAGACGTGACGTACTATATGTGTACCAGATTTCAAGTCAATAGGTGAAACGGTTTGCGAGCTACAGGTGATTTAAAATCCTGGACAGACAAACGAATAGCCACGGTAGCAAATTACAGAAGAAGATTTTACTGTTTAATAATTTATATTTATATGAAAAGTGCTTCTTATATATTACTTCATATTCTCATATGATAATGATGTTAATGTTGTTTATATTGATTTCTCTGTTATTGAAACTGCATGTATGTGTGTATATGTATGTATGTATATATATATATATATATATATATATGTGTGTGTGTGTGTGTGTGTATACATATATATGTGTATATATATATATAATATATGTGTATGTGTGTATATATATACTGTATATATACTAGCAAAATACCTGCGCTTCGCAGCGGAGAAGTAGTGTGTTAAAGAGGTTATGAAAAAGTAAAGGAAACATTTTAAAAATAATGTAACATGATTGTCAATGTAATTGTGTTGTCATTGTTATGAGTGTTGCTGTCATATATATATATATATATATATATATATACATATATATATATATAAATATATACATACACATATATTACTTTTGAGCCTTATAGGGAAGATAACCCCAGTCATCAGTTCCAGTATTAGCAAAATCCCATTCCCACTCATCACAGTTACTTCCGAATCCTGAGTTTGTAACAGGTACACACACATATTTGTCAGACCAGGTCCACTGGACTTGACGACCAGTCCCACAGTCAATAATAGAACAGAAATCATCCTGAACTGATGTGGTGATTCTGAAAGGGAAGGTCAAGGTGACCAGGGCAGTCGACAAGGGGGCAAGGAAAGACATAGTAGTACCACAATCAAGGGTGCCATCTTTTGCAATGTGAGACGTGAATCCAGGCAGGCAGTCCCTCAACTTTAACAGCGTGTGGTGTTGACAGCAGAACTTGGAACGGTCCTCTCCACCGAGGTTGGTGCCAATGTTTCCTTCGAGTATCTCTAACCAGAATCCAGGTTCCTAACGGAATCGGGGAGTCCTTTGATGGCGGATTAGTTCTCCAGGCCTGGTTAACCTGCACGTGGACTTCCTTCAGAGAAACTCGGAGACCTGTAAGACTGGAAAGAAGATCATTGTCCACAGTATGCAGTGTAACATTACCTATGACCATGCCGACTGGCATGGGCCGTCCGGTCAGAATGTCGATTGGCGACAGCCCTAATTGTCGGTGTGTCCTCCCTCTTAATCCATTTAAGGCCAGGGGTAGAGCATCAGGCCAAGTTAAATTTGTTTGCTCACAGATTTTAGCCAATTTAGATTTCAAGGTACTATTGCATCTCTCTACTATACCCCCACTTTGAGGATGGTACTTGCAATAGTGATGTACGTTAATTTGGAACCAAACAGGCAATTCATTAATTACAGAATTCACAAAATGACTGCCATTATCAGTCTGCAATTTCTGTGGTATTCCCCATCTTGGAATTATTTCCTTTATCAAAGCTTTTGCCACAGTTTTGGCATCTGCATGTTTGGAAGGGAAGCTTCCACTCATCGGGAGAACACATCAACAATTACTAAACAGTATCGGTACCCCTTTGATGGTGTTAATTCAATGAAGTCCATTTGAAGGTGTTCGAATGGACCCATTGGGTTAGGTGTAACGGTGGGACTTACCTGAATACCCTTTCCTACATTAAATTTCTGACATACTGGACAATGTTTACAGAATTGCTCTGCGTATCTAGAGAAGCCTACTGCTTCCCAATGTCTCCCAACCTCTTGAACCATTGCATCCTTTCCAGCGTGATCCAGGCCATGTGCAATTTTTGCCATACCTGGAAAAGGAGCTTTTGGGAGGAAAGATTTGTTATTTTGCTTATGGGTCCAGACTCCATCAGAGAGGGATCCTTCTTTGGACCATTTTCTCTTTTCTCTGTCCGTGGCTGCACTCTGTAAAGAGATAATTTGATTATCAGGGTCTTTGTCATCTTTCTGTTGAAATAAAGAGATTGGTGTGTTATTATAAGCAGCCTGTTTAGCAAAGTGATCAGCTAATTCGTTTCCTTTGCTGACAGGGTCCTGTTTCCCAGTATGGGCTTGGCATTTAACTATTGCCAGTTTTGATGGCTTGCTTATAGCTTCTAAGAGGGATTCTATTAATTTCTGATGTTGAATGGGCTTGCCAGTACTGGTCTTGAATCCCCTGAGTTTCCATAATATCCCATGATCATGGCAGACTCCAGAAGCATATCTAGAATCAGTATAGATAGTTACACTTTTTCCCTCTGACAACTGACAAGCTCGGGTTATAGCCTGCGCGCTTAAACTTAAAGAAATTCGGTTTGCTTCCAGCAGGTGGTCACCTTTGACCACTGCATAGCTGGTTGAAGATGTTCCATTTTTCAATCGTAGGTTTTATAACCTTAGTTATTTCGTCATGACAGTTGTGGGGCTCCCCTTCCTCTTCAGTTGGAAGAAGAGTAGCTGGATTTAAGGTGGAGCACCTTTCTATGGTACCGTTTGACAACGTACAGTGTACATTTTGATAGTGTATTGCCCTAGCAGTAGTGAGATGTGAGGTTTTAGCCTGTACTAAAATGGAGTGTACAGCGTGAGGCACTTTTACCACTAGGGGGCTCATGAGCACTATATCTGTACTGGCTAGCACGGCCTTTGTTGTGGCTGCTACAGGTCTGAGACAAGGTGGAAATCCTGCAGCCACCGGATCCAATTTTTTCGAAAAATAGGCTATTGGCCTTTGTTTATCTCCATGGAGTTGTTAGAACTGCATTCATTCATATATATCCCCCCTTTTCATCCACGAACAGAGTGAATGGACGAGAAATAGTCAGGGAGAGTAGTGCACATTTTAAGTCACATAGAGCCTTGTCAGCCTGCTATTCCACTGCATGCGGCCATATGGCAGTGTTAGCTAGATTTTGTAAAGGCTGTGCTCTTCCTGAAAAATTTACAATCAAACAGCTTCTCAGGCTGCAAGCTGGTACAACTTTTAAATTAGGAATTCATCTTACCGTGGTTTTATACGCGCTATTTTCCAGATCATGAAAAAGTCTGTGGCGGAACCGGGTCAGTGACAAACAAGGAAACACTAATTTCCGTGGCGACCCAAGTTCCAGCGACAAATCAAAGACAATCCACTTCGGGAAATCACACAGCACAACTCCACAGCAAGAAAACATTCCCATCAAAAGCTATGCAGCCACAGAGAATATCCTGACTTAACCTGTTGTTTTGTGACCGGTCTTGGAAGGTGTTGAATGATGGTTATACGGCCGCTAGAGAGAGCTCTTGTATCGCAAGAAATGTCATGACCTAAATATTCAACAGTAGTTTGGACTAACTGCAGTTTTGTTTTCGACACTTTTTATGGCCATTTTCTGCTGTTTTTCAGTAGTACTACACACCATTATATCATCCACATGCTGTATCAATATACTATCTTTATCTGGCCAAAAACCTTCTAAATTTTAAGCAAGAGCTTGTCCGAATACACAAGAGGGTTCAGTGTATCCCTGAGGCATAATTGGTCCATGTCCAACGACAGTTTTGGAAAGTAAAGGCAGACTAGAATTGAGAGTCGGAATGCACAGGAACAGAAAAGAAAGCGGTAGCAAGGTCAATAACAGACAAATAACGGGCGGACGGGGGTATCGTAGAAAGAATAGTGGAAGGATTAGGAACGATAGGTGCTCTGGGAAAAAATTGCAGAATTAGCTTGTTGAAGATCTTGGACAAATCGCCATGAACCGACAGCCTTTTTGACAGGTAAAATGGGGGAGTTGACTGGAGAGTATTTAATTGGAATAATTGCTGCACGTTTCACGAGATCAGAATGCACGGCGGAAATGCCAGCCTCTGCTTTGGGAGACAGAGGATACTGGACACGGTGTGGGCGGAAGGAAGATTTTGAGAAAATCACCAGTGGCTCACAGTGTGCTATCCTTCCATAATCATTTTTCCCTTGGGACCACAGTGCTAAGGAAACATGGGGAACCGAATCTCCTAAATAGAAAATGCTTTGTGAATATGTGAGGTGAACTGAAGCAACAGCTTTAGTAGATGAAACAAAAATACATGGAATGTGCAAAGTTTCAGGGCATGTGCTGGAGGAAAGAAAAGATTCTAACCAAGGTGTGTCCACTTCAGCAGGGAAATACTGGGCAGTACAATGCAGGGTGTCCAGGACTTGTAAGTGAGGAAATAGGCATGAGGGGAAAGAATGAAGGGCTTTCAAGAGGAAGGTGTGCGGGGAGATGTTCAGGGTCCAGGCTGCAGGTGTGTAGTTTGGCACAGGAGCTTAGGAATGGAGCAGCAAAATCCTTGTTCAGTTAAAGAAATTGAGACTAACAATTTAGTCATAAGATCCCATCCCAACAGTTTCACAGGGCACAAATGATTTAACAGAAAGCGACGAGTCAATGATGAAACTGTCAGTGCTGAGCTGTAATTGTAGAGGGTTTGAGACCAGCAAAAATATGAGGCTGTCCCAAGGCAGTAGGCACTGTTACTGTATCTGTCGAGGCAGGGACCTCCTTCAGCGACGAAGTGGAGCACGTGGCTCCTGTGTCCACTTCAAAGGCAGTTTCTTTGCCATTAAAGTCAATAAAAGATCAGTATCAGCATGACGAGTAAGCAAAGGAAACTGGAAAAAGTGGCTGGGGTCCCTGATAATTCTTAGGACCAAGGAATATCATTAGGCTCAGGGAGAGGGGTGACGGAGGGCGCTTGTGTGGGCAGTTGCGTCTGAAATGTCCAAGTTCACCGCAGCCGTAACAGGCATATGACGCTGGCGTCTGCTCCGAAGGGTTAGGCATCTGAGCGAAAGGATTATTAGGGTTTGATAATTGGAACCCGCGTTCTCTTCTGCGCCCTCGCCCTCCAAAGAATTTTTCGCGTCCTCTCCTCCTAGCCAGGTCAGTTCTTCCAGTATAATAATTTATTTGTGCAGCCAAAAGTTTAGTCTGTGTGTTTGACTCTTTTAATTTAGTTTGTCTCTCAGCATGCTCTGCATGATGCTTGACTTCCTTGAACGTTGCGGTCTCCCAGCCTTATACAGGACGTGCAGACTTTGCTTTGAATGTCACTTCTCAGTCTCGAGATGAAAGGAGGCACTGCAGCACGAGTTCTATCGTTTGCATTGTCTAGCCCAGAGTGATTAGCCATCAGATCTTGCAACCGATGAGCCCATTCACCCACTATCTCATCTTTTTTCTGCTTAGTGGCTGAAATTAGTGACCAGTCTGTGCCCTTTTTATATTTTTCTGCCAGGACTCCTTTCAAAGGCTCTCACTGGGCGAGGAAAGGACCTTCATTCCCGGAGCCTCGGGGAAGAGCTTCATTCCAACGCCAAGGGGCACCGTTATGATCACCGTGATTTACAGTTGCCCATGTGGTGCCCAGCATTCGGCGGAGCACCTGTGTCCATTCTGCAGCATTTGTTTTATACATGTTATCCAGCTGCTGTAACTGCTCCACAAATTTCAGTCCACCGACCGCTTTGGGGTCGGGCAGTTCAGACACCACATCTTTTAATTCTTGAATGTCCCAGTTTCGGTGAATCATTACAGTAGTGGGATTATTATTGCCTGGAGGTTGTGCGGGATCATGTCGGGGGTTGGGGACTTCAATGAGGGGGCAAGAGAATGTCGAGCCAGAAGGCTTAGGGGAGCCGAAGGGGGAAGTAAAACCGCTCATTAGGTTTAGAGCGGAGGGTCTGACTTCTCGTGCGCTGGGAGACAGATGACTCTTCTGGTTTCTGCCATTGCAACCCAGTAGCACCTAGTGAATGATCTGAATCATATTCCTCAGGGCCAATATGTGAGGACGGGTCATAATGATATTGTTCATCGTAAAAACCTGCTCCAGATGGTTCGTCTGTTAACAGGGGTGCAGTTGGAGGAGAGGGTGCAGGAGGTGGAAGCGGGGGAGTTTGGTAAGGAGGGGGTGGACAGATTACGGGGTATAGGGGGTCTTTCTTTTCGGTCTGCTTTCTTTTACTTTCAGGCTTGGGCGCTGTCTCTACCTTCATTTTCTGTAACGCTAGCAATAATTCTTCCTTTTATTCTCGTGTTTTGACCTGAGCAGCCAGCAGGTCGTTACGCCTCTGCGCCGCTTCCTACATACAACATCCTTGTGCATTTCTACATAATATTTTCCTTATTTCTTGTATTTCTGATATGTCTACAGTCCCATCTAACGGCCATCTGTCATCACTTTGCTTATTCCACTTCTTACATGCCTTTTTAAATCCAACCCGGTCTGCTTCTCTATTAACTTTCTAGGGGACCCGCCTTTCAGTCCCGACGGTGTACTAGGAGCCTGGTGATTCTCTGAAAATAATCCTTCTAACATTAGGTTTTGAGGACCCTGGGGGACCTGTTTGACTGGCTTGCTATTTGTTTTTTCCATAGTGAGCGGCGGGATATCAGCAGAAAGTGACCCAACCCTCGTTTACTCCCCGTTCTACCCGCTGTCCGCTCCTATCCCCGGATTTCAACTTCAGGTGACTTCATGTCCGTTTATTCGAGTCAGCAGAATTCCTACATCAATACACAGTATGGCATCTGGACTATGGAGGTTTATACTCCGAGTCCTTCCGCTAAACACACCTTGTATGCGTCAATCTGCCAGGTTATTGTCTCCGTCACCTGAGTAACCCGTTGAGACAAGAGTATGACTAGACAGCGGATGGAAAACTCGACCTCCTGTTTATTTAGACACACACTTTTAACTATGCCCTTTCACCCCCATTCCTCTTTATTATTTTAGGAGCGTGCCACTCGCCCCTTTCTATTCCACGTTACAAGGGGTGACTTGCTAACATTCACACTGTGCCGTCACCTTCCGTGAGTCCCTAGAACCCTCCTATGGTTCGGATATAGTATTCTTTCTATTCTTTTTATACTCCTATTACTTCTGGCACACCAGTCAAACCAATGGGAATCCCCCCGATCTACTCACTGTGACACCTTACACCTGCCTGGAAATTCCCATCAAGTCGTGCGTTGTATCGGCTAGGAGGAGGTCAGGGACTCCCCACGCAGGAAACGCCCAAGGCAGGCCAGTCCTAACTTTTACCGGAACTGGTCCCCCTCGATCCGGCCGGAATCGAAAGTCCTCTGGACGATCCTGCTCGAGGAGTTGTCTGCCCGTCTCCTGCCCCACGTTTGGGCGCCAAAACTGTGGACGATCACTTAGATAAGACAGCAGGTGTGATCATATAGCAGGTTTAGTTTCACATCGTCACAGTGAGCAGGTTTCAGAAAAGCAGGCAATCAATATTACATGACAGTGTCAGGGCTCTTCTGAACGACTGTTTTTTGGGTGGGGCAAAGTTTTTATACCCCTAGAATGCGTGATTTAATATTCATTATGAAAATGCAACAGTCAACACTTTATTATACACAATCCTTGAGCCCCTTCAATGCTCCTTGTGCAACTTGATTCCTTGGCTCCTTGTTATGGCATTCAGATGTAAACTAAGGGAAAAGTGATAAGGCAGTCTCAGTGTGGAATGCTTAGACCTTGAGTCCTTTTGACAAATATTTTTTCTGTTTGCTCAGCAAAGCATGTTTTTAAAGCTTACTTCTGCTTAACGCCTTAGACAAGGATTAGTACAAGGGAACGAAGAGAACATTCATCTTCCACAAAGAATAATTTTAGGGTAACATAGCATTCATCTTTAAGAAATAGTGTAAAGGGTTAATAAATGTCAGAAATGAGATAAAGGTCAAATGAACAACAAAATGTACAGTGAAATATAAGAATTGGTTTAGGAAAAATACTGAGATGGTAATGTAAATAAAGAATGTACCAGAAGATAGGTTGATGTAATATACAAAATGTACTGAAGGATGACTAAGAAATCAGCAGATGTCCTATAAACGAGAATGAACAGTTGTTATATGCATAGCAATTTCAAGGGTGGTGTCTCATCTCAACAGGTATAAGAAGAACCAGAATAAAATATAACATACTTTTATTTTATTTAAATCATTTGGGTGTAAACCAGTGAACCAACCAGAGTAAAATGTATGCAGTGATTGACACTGTGTGTAAGTTCAGTAGTTTATAAAATTAACCTCAATTCTGTGTTTCTCTGACCATTCTAATCATTCTGACCAGGCTGTAACAGACTGCTTTTGATGAATGCTCCCTCCAAAGCATTTTGCTGAGGAGTAATTAAAAGATACAATGAACAGTTTTCTCCTGCCTGTTTACTGAATTGTCCTGTTAGAGGACATTTCTTTCTTTAATAAAAAGTTTTAAAGATTAATGTTTGTATGTAATTTGGACTGTTAGATAGATAGATAGATAGATAGATAGATAGATAGATAGATAGATAGATAGATAGATAGATAGATAGATAGATAGATAGATAGATAGATAGATAGATAGATAGATAGATAGATAGATAGATAGATGGCACATATTGTTAATCAAAATTTAACACATGATTATTAGCACTTGCACCATTAACAGGCAAAAGACAGTCCAATTTAAGCTTTTTTGGTTATTGATTTTAATTACAGAATGAGTACAGTTAACATAAAGGGATAGTTGAGTGTTTTGGGAATAGACACACTCAGGACAAAATGTCTAAATCTATTGCTAGAAGGTGAAGATAGTTTAAACTAGAAGTCTCTTGATACAAGCAAAATGCCCAGTTTGTTTCAAGAATGTAAATTTTATTGTGTAATAGTAATTGATACAGAATGATGGAACAAATGTGAATATTGATGTATTAGGAATCATCCATCCATCCATTATCCACCGCTTATCCGAGGTTGGGTC
Organism: Erpetoichthys calabaricus; assembly: GCF_900747795.2. Taxonomy (NCBI): domain Eukaryota; kingdom Metazoa; phylum Chordata; class Cladistia; order Polypteriformes; family Polypteridae; genus Erpetoichthys; species Erpetoichthys calabaricus. The sequence continues at coordinate 914,818 of NC_041395.2, read as the reverse complement.
GCGAGGGCAGCAGCCTAAGCAGGGAAGCCCAGACCTCCCTCTCCCCTGCCACCTCCTTCAGCTCCTCTGGGATGACCCCGAGGTGTTCCAGGGTCAGCCGAGAGATATAATCCCTCCAGCGTGTCCTGGGTCTGCCCTGTGGCCTTCTCCCAGATGCCTGAACCACCTCAACTGACTCCTCTCAATACGGAGGAGCAGAGACTCTACTCCAAGTTTCTCCTGGATAACTGAACTCCTCACCCTATTTCTAAGGGAGAGTCCAGCCACCATGTGGAGAAAACTAATTTCGGCCGCTTGTATCCGCAGTCTTGCTCTTTAGGCCACTACCCAAAGCTCATGGCCATAGGTGAGGGTAGAAACGTAGATCGACTGGTAAATCGACAGCCTCGCCTTTTGGCTCAGCTCTCTCTTCACTACGACGGACTGCTGCAGAGCCCGCATTACTGCGGATGCCGCACCGATCCGTCTGTCGACCTCCCGCTCCATTCTTTCCTCACTCGTGAACAAGACCCTGAGATACTTGAACTCCTCCACTTGAGGCAGCACTGTGTTTCCAACCCGGAGAGAGCATTCCACCCTTTTCCGGCTGAGAACCATGGCCTCGGATTCAGAGGTGCTGGCTCTCATCCCCGTTGCTTCACACTGGGCTGCAAACCGCTCCAGTGAGAGCTGGAGGTCACTGACTGATGAAGCCAACAGAACCACATCGTCCACAAATAGCAGAGACGAGATTCTAAGGTCACCGAACAAGACCCCCTCCTCTCCTTGGCTGCGCCTAGAAATTCTGTCCATAAAACTTATGAACAGAATCGATGACAAAGGGCAGCCCTGGCGTAGTCCAACCTCAACAGAAAACAAGTCCAACTTATTACCGGCAATGCGGACCAAACTCCTGCTCCTCCTGTACAGGGACTGAATGGCTCGTAACAATGAGCCTTGTACCCCGTACTCTTGGAGCACACCCCACAGGATGCTTTGAGGGACACGGTCGAATGCCTTCTCCAAATCCACAAAACACATGTGGACTGGTTGAGCAAACTCCCATGCCCCCTCCAGGATCCTGGCCAGGGTGTAGAGCTGGTCCAGTGTTCCACGGCTGGAAAGGAATCTGCATTGTTCCTCTTGAATCCGAGATTCGACCATCGACCGAACTCTCTTCTCCAGCACCCCTGAATAGACCTTACCAGGGAGGCTGAGGAGTGTGATCCCCCAATAGTTGGAGCACATCCTCCGGAAACCCTTCTTAAAAAGGGGGACCACCACCCCGGTTTGCCAATCCAGAGGTACTGCCCCCGATGTCCGTGTGATGTTGCAGAGACATGTCAATCAGGACAGCCCCACAGCATCCAGAGCCTTGAGGAACCCAGCTTTTTAACTACCTCGGTGACCTCAGCCCCTGTTATGGAGGCCCCCCCCCCATCCCCCGGAGTCCTCTAGCTCTGCCTCCTCCAAGGAAGATATGCTGGTGGGATTGAGAAGATCCTCGAAGTATTCATTCCACCAGTCAATAACGTCTGCAGTTGAAGTCAGCAGGGCCCCATCTCCACTGTACACAGTGTTGGTGGAGCACTGCTTTCCCCACCTGAGGCACCTGATGGTTTGCCAGAACCTTCTCGGTGCTGACCAAAAGTCGTTTTCCATGGCTTCCCCAAACTCCTCCCATGCCCGAGTTTTTGCCTCTGTAGCAGCCAATCCTGCCACACACTTGGCCCACTGGTACCCCTCAGCTGCCTCTGGAGTCCCACTGGTCAACAAGACCTGATAGGACTCTTTCTTCAACTTGACAACCTCTCGAATCTTAGGTGTCCACTGAGATACAACATTGGGACAGAAATGGTATGATACTGGGTTTCAAGGTGTATTCCTTAAAATGTGGTAAATTAGATACAAGGCATAGTACAAACCTTTAAAGTTTGTAGAACATGGTATGAGATAAATGAAGTTTGAAGGATAGTGGTAACAGTGATTTTAAGAACTGGGGTAATTAGGGCCATGCAGACATAAATAGTTGGTGGCAATACAGGACAAATAACACTGGTGTACAAAAAATATTTTTTTGTTTGCTACTGGGAACTTCAGGCCAGCGCTTCATTATGTTTACTAAACTGATTTCATATTTGAAATCAGAATTAAGCTATCACGTCAAGTTTTTGACATACACATCATTGACATTTTTACACTTTTGAATACCAATATAATATATATCAACACAATATCTGGAGTTTGGACTCTGTCCCACCAAAGTTGTTTTGATGTGTTTATTCTGAAAACAAACCAGAAGACAATACCAGAGACATGTTAAACATGTTTATGTCAATTTACCTCAATATAAAAGCAAGGTCAGCATGTTCAAAAATGTTTGAGGCACTCGCTTTTGCGCTTGTATTGCACATCTGTCTCTCTTTGCAAGAACCAACAGTAGTCACCCATCATGCTCGGAGTGAATTTTCCCTGATATCAGTTTGCCATCACCTTTATATCTTGATGAAATCTTTCCCCATGCTCATTGCTGTCATCGCCCAGATTTGGTGGAAAAATGTCAAGATGAGAATGTAAAAAATGCATCTTTAGTGACTTTCTGAGTCCCATAATCTGATATGCTTTCAGCATATTCTCCACCAGCTCAGCATAATTCTCTGATCTGTGACTGCCAAGAAATTTCTGGACAACCTGCACAAATGCTTCCCATGCTGCTGATTCAGTTGGCTTTAGCTTCCTTTTGAACTCATCATCAACCATCAGTTCATGGGTTTCAGGATCAACAAAAACACCTTCCTTAATTTTGGCTTCACATTTCTCAAGACCAAACGTATTTCTTAAATGCTGAAACGCATCGCCATTTCTGTTCATTGCCTTGACAAAATTTTTGATCAATGTTTGATGTGAAGTGGCAGGAGATACACCTTCTGACTGTTTACTAATGACACATGCTTCATGTTGCACCTGACAGGTATGACTTCATCTTGCTTCAGGCAGGAAACTAGTTTAAAAAGTACATGGTAAACATATCAGCAAAAACACTTTTTAACAACGATTTTCAAAGTAATGGTGAATCTAACGAACAAAATGTCCTGAAATGCAATGTTATGTTAAGAAAACAGTTAAAGCAACAACCTATTGCAGCATCATGTCTGAATTGTGCCATTATGCTTCAGAGTCATATAAGACTTGGTAATCAGTAACAAATATTTTTTCTGCTGATTAAAAATTAATAATTTTTAAATAAAATTAATAATGGCAGGATGAACAACTCACAACTGTTAGTAACATGTGACAAATTAATTTATCTCAATGGAATCCCTAGTGGAATTACTGGTATTTAACAAAATGGTTATCCGCTTTTACTGTCTAGTCACCCTAGTTGTCCAAGACCTGGAACATTATAACTAAAAAATGGGACATACTGGATGAAAACAGTTTTCAAATTTGGAGTCAGCAAGTGAAATTTGTTAAAGTACAGGTGAAAGAATCCCAGTAGCAAAATGCTTGTTGACCAGTGTAATTAATAATTTTATGGCTTCTTGTGCCCAAGTAATATAGAAAATAGCAAAACAAAGTAATAATTTGGCACAACAGAGATGGATTGTCTTATGCATGGAGTGGTGAGTGTGCAGTTTGTGAAATTGGAAAGCCCAGATACAAATCAAGGATCCCAGCTAGTGGCAGAAGACTTTAACATCAATAAGAAGCTTGAGTACAACCTTTGCAATTTTAATGTGACCTTGACATGAGCCAATGGCTTGCATTAATGAGAGTAGTGCTGACATCTTCTAAAGGGAGGACTGATGCCTACTTTTAGCAAGATACGAACCAACCAGAGTAAAATGTATGCATTGATTGACACTGTATGTAAATTCAGTAATTTATGAACCTCTATCCTTTGTTTCTCGGACCATTCTGATCATTCTGGCCAGGCTGTAATGGACTATTTTGGAAGAATGCTCCCTCCAAGGCATTTTGCCAAGGAGTAATTGAAAGATACAATGAACAGTTTTTCTCCTGCCTGTTTACTGAATTGTCCTGTTAGAGGATGATTCTTTCTTTAATAAGATGTTAAATTTTGACCACAGGGCCCACACATGCTTATCTCCAGGGGCATTGCTTCTTCTGAAGTGGAGGTGATGTGGCTTTCGGTCAAACCTCAGTCAAGGTGCAGCAATGGTCTTTTCTTAAATATGAAGTTTAAGTTGAACACTGTTTAGACTTTTATTGACTTTAAACTGTTATTATTTTGTAGTGTGTTAACTTGATGTGTGCTTTTATCTTCACAGTGGAATTTAAAATTAAATTTCTTTTGTAGAAGATACAAACAGTCAATTAGTCATTATCTAACCCGCTATATCCTAACACAGGGTCACGGGGGTCTGCTGGAGCCAATCCCAGCCAATACAGGGTGCAAGGCAGGAACAAATCCCAGGCAGGGTGCCAACCCACTGCAGGGCACACACACACACACCCACCAAGCACACACTAGGTACAGTTTAGGATCGCCAATGCACCTAACCTGCATGTCTTTGGACTGTGGGAGGAAACCCATGCAGACACGGGGAGAACATGCAAACTCCACACAGGGAGGACCTGGGAAGTGAACCCAGGTCTCCTAACTGTGAGCTACCCACTGCACCACGGTGCCACCCTAATGCAAACAGTAATAATAATAACAATAATAATAATAATAAAAATACATTTTATTTAATTGTGCCTTTCAAGGGTAGACCGAAATGAAGTAATAGTAGATGGCCTCAATACTTTAGATAAATATTCTATTAAATGTACACAAGTGGATTGCCTCCTCTTCATAAATATTTTAGGCTTCAGTGTCCTTAACTGAGTGATGTGCAGTATGGATGCTCAAGGTTTATTGTGCTTAATCTGACATTATAACATTTATATTCTGTGCCTCATAAAAAGTTATTGTTTAATGATTTATGCTTTCTAATAAATACAATACAGGAGTAAGAACATCACTTTATGTTAGTGATACAAACTGGACTGATCAACTACAACTTGATAGTAATATTAATGTAAAATCATACATCAAAGCAAACAAAACACATCGTAAGCAGGTGTTTTGAACACATTTTGACATTCCCTCTTTCACTTTTTGGAGAACTTTATTTTCCTTATCACGGCCATGGCTAATAGTTTATGTAACAGTGTGGCTGATCATTTTGCTCTCTTTGTTGCATGCACAGCACACATATTGGATTTGAAGAGGACACCGAGAGACCTGCCTCATTTGAGCCCCAGGTGCAGTCGTCCTCTCTGTTTGTTTGCATGTTCTCTGCAATGTACAATTGAGCATTCATTCAATTTCCATAGAAATGTGCAAACAACATTAAACGAAAGGCTTCCACCTTCTGTAGTCTTATTGCAAATGCTGTTTTTTATATTAAATTTCTTTCCTTTTGTGACCTTTATTGTGGAAAGGTTGCTGGGTTGCTTTGGCTGTATGTTTTAGGTCATTGTCCATCTGTATCATGAATCAATTTGACTGCTGTATTTAGCTGGATTTGAGCAGACAGTATGTCTCTGAACACCTCAGAATTCATTTGGCTGCTTCTGTCCTGTGTCACATCATCAATAAACACTAGTGTCCCAGTGCCACTGGCAGCCATGCACGCCCAAGCCATCACACTGCCTCCCTCCACTGTGTTTTACAGATGATGTGCTATGCTTTGGATAATGAGCTGTTCCACGCCTTCTCCATACTTTTTTCTTGCCATCATTCTGGTAGAGGTTGATCTTGGTTTCATCTGTCCAAAGAATGTTTTTCCAGAACTGTGCTGGCTTTTTTAGATGTTCTTTAGCAGCCAAGTCCAATCTAGCCTTTCTATTCTTGAGGCTTATGAGTGGCTTGCACCTTGCAGTGCACCCTCTGTATTTACTTTCATGCAGTCTTCTCTTTATGGTAGACTTGGATATCGATACACCCGCCTACCCCCTGGAGAGTGTTGTTCACTTGGTTGGCTGTTGTGAAGGGGTTTCTCTTCACCATGGAAATGATTCTGCGATCATCCACCACTGTTGTCTTCCGTGGACGTCCAGGTCTTTTTGCATTGCTGACTCCACCAGTGCTTGCTTTCTTTCTCAGGATGTACCAAACTGTAGATTTTGCCACTCGTAATATTGGAGCAATTTCTTCAATGGGTTTTTTCTGTTTTCACAGCTTAAGGATGGCTTCTTTCACCTGCATGGAGAGCTCCTTTGACTGCATGTTGTCTGTTCACAGCAAAATCTTAAGACATACAAGCACCACACCTCAGATCAGCTCCAGGCCTTTTATCTGCTTCATTGATAAGGACATAACGACGGACTTGCCCACACCTGCCCATGAAATAGCCTTTGAGTCATTTGTCCAATTACTTTTGAGCCCCTGAAATGAAGGGATTGTGTTCAAAAAATGCTTTAGTTGCCTCACATTTTTATGGAATTGTTTTGTTCACCCCACTGAATTAAAGCTGAAAGTCTGCACTTCAACTGCATCGGAGTTGTTTCATTTAAAATTCATTGTGGTAATGTACAGAACCAAAATTAGAAAAAAGTTGTCTCTGTCCAGATATTTATGGACCTAACTGTAGATAAACATGAGCGGTAAGAAAGGGGCTCAGAAAGTAATGGAAAAGAAATCTAAAGCTACATCCAAGCCTAGACAGGCAAGTCCAAGTTCAAGGTACAGCCTTGCAGAGACTGATCTGGAACAGACAGGTGAAAGCCCAGACTTCTCGGGACCACAGACCGCTGCATCGTCTCTAGTTGAGAGCAAAAATGGGAGTGAATGTGCAAGTGATGCAGGTCACGATAGCTCGCTGATTCCAGAAGATCACTTGAAACTGGAAAAGGCCTTGCGGTACGCTCTTTCATCTACTTCTCACGAGCCAGAAGCATCAGCTGTAATAGGGCTCACCACTTCACCTACGGTGCACGAAGGCAGAAATGATCTGTCCAAACTGAAGGTAATGATCGCTGAGCTCAAGCAAGAGGTAAAGAAAGATAAAAAGAAAGAAATAAATGGTATAAACGGTATGCTCAAGACAAGCGAGAAGACAAACAAGAAGCTGCCGTGGGATAATAAAGACTCAGAGAAAAGCATATTTAATTGCTTTGAGGTGGCCTTTAAAGGTATGCTGGAAAAAATTGAGGAGCACATTCAGGAAAATTAAAATCTAAAGTGAGAGCACTTGCCGATCAGCTGGAAGACGTTAAGCAGACATTCAAGACTCAAATTGAAACAGCGGAACATTTAGCATCCACCGCTGATGGAAAAGCAACAGCTGCGAATTCCGAATGCAACAAACTCAGAGACAGACTTGCTGCTCTAGAAGATGAATGCAGAAGGAATAATATTAGCATCGAAGGTCTACCTGAGAATCGTGAAAGTCCAAACCAAGTGAAATTCATAGCTGAACTATTCTCTAAAATAATTGGATAGGACTTTAAATCAGATATCAAGATAGCAGCTGCTTACTGCATACGGGGCTTGGACACTAACCTCTAAACCTAGGACTTTTGTTGTGCGCTTCGAGAAATAACACTCTAAATTAAATGTAATGTCACTTCTCAGGCAGAAACAAGAGATTGATTATATTTGAAAATTCGTATTTTTCATTCGTATTTTCCCTGATTTCTCACCCTCAACAGCTGCTAAACGTGCCTCTTTTTATAATATTAAACAGCGCTTACGGAAAGCCGATATCAGATACAGCCTCTTGTATCCTGCCAAACTGAAAGTGGATATTCAAGGCAAACATTACATCTTTATGACTACGGAGGAAGCAGATAAAGAGTTAAGAAAGCTGATCCCGACACTTTCCTGAAATAGGATCGTGAGTTGCACCCTGTCCTGGCATTGCAAAGAACATCTTACCAGTTGTGTGATCTGCTTGCAATGACACTGGTACCAAAATTATACATCCTTTTCCCTTCTTGGCCACTTTCTGTTTATGTTTTAATTACAATTGCACACATTTGTGTATGTATGTGTGGAAGAAATTAAATTAGTAACTTTTGTTTTTTTTTTTTTTACTATTCTAAAGGAGATTGTTTAACATCATACCCTTGGTTTATTGTTATTGTTATTATTGCATTAGGGTTTATTATGCTTATCCAGGGCCACTTTTTAACACCATTCCCTGGGTTTACTATCTTAACATTTCAGGACTGTTGAAGATTATTTTTTTATGCTTATAGTATTTGGACTCTAGTGGCAATAGATATCTCAATTTCAATCCTCATACGCCACTGCTAGGGGCTTGTTTTGTTTTGGACGTGCTCCGTCTCTAGGTATGTCAGAGGACTGGGACTTTGTGAAGTGGGGTCCAGTCTCACATGGGGAGGCAAAACGGGGAAGTGGGGGACTAGGGGGGTGGGAGAAAGAGAGCAAGCTATCTCTTATCTATCCTTTTAATCCTTATAATTACCAATGTAACAATAGGCTTCATGACAATAACTCCTGAGAAAATTGGAAATTAAGGTCAAAGCTGTCTCACTTTCAGTTAAGACTACAAAATGACATCAAAAATACAGAATCAATGTCTCCAAGACTGGACAGTTAACTTTGTGAGCTGGAATGTTAAAGGTGTAAATCATGAATTAAAAAGAAAGTATTCTCTCACCTAACAGGTCTAAACGCTAAAATTTTCACAAGAGACTCACTTATTAAGCAAGGATCAGTTCCAGCTGCAAAAAGACTGGCCAAATGTTCCATTCCAGCTTTACAAAAAAAACTAGAGGTGTGGGAATTCTCATACATAGAACAGTCTCATTTATAGTATCAGATGTTGTATCGGATCCTGAAGGGAGATATGTTATTGTCATGGGCAACTTATTTAACTGTAAAATGATTTTGATAAATGTTTATGCACCCAATGTCGATGATAGGGACTTCATCCAAAATGTATTTACATCCATTCCCAATGGATCACTCATAAAATTCTAATGGCTGGGGACTTTAATTGTGTTTTAAATCCACTCTTAGATAGGTCTCCTGTCACCGGGCCGGTGACATCTAACACTGCGAAGACAATTACACAGTTTATAACTGACCACAACTTATCAGACCCCTGGAGGTTTCTAAACCCAAACTCAAGAACATATTCCTTCTACTCACCAGTGCATCATTGCTACTCAAGAATTGATTATTTCTTTGTAGATAACCATTTCTTGCCTATGATTAAATCCTGCAAGTACAACGCTATTGTTATTTCCGACCATGCCCCTCTGATCTTGGAGCTAAAATCATTATGCCCCACATACTCATCTCGCAGATGGCGTCTTAACCCACTTTTATTAGCAGACGAGAACTGTACAGAATTTATATCAAAACAAATCAGTTTTTTTTCTAGAGACAAATACATCCTGAGAGGTCTCTGCAAAAATATTCTGGGAAACCCTGAAGGTCTTCTTAAGAGAACAGATTATTTTATATCTTTCCCACAGAAATAAATTTACAAGAAGGTATCAGAGCTAACCAACAAAATTACTAGAATAGATCAAGAACATGCCAGGTGTCCAAGTGAGGCTCTTCATAGGAAAAGGCAGGCTCTGCATTCAGAACTCAACCTCTTGAAAACTAAAGAAACTGAACATCATCAAATCATGACATCATTACTATGAACATAGAGAGAAAGCTAATAAGTTCTTAGCTCAACAAATCCACAAGCAAGAAGTTTGCAATGCAATCCCAGGAATCACTGACACAAATAGAGATAAAATCATTAACCATAAAAATATAATGCACACATTTAGAGACTACTATAAATCCTTATATTCTACTAAGTTTAAAGAAGACAAGACACAATCTAATGTGTTTCTGGATGCATTACAGATACCGCAAATAGACTCTTAGTGTAGAGGAATTGGATAAACCGTTGGCACTATCAGAATTACTAGATGCTATAAAGTCACTTCAGAGTGGGAAAGCAGCAGGCCCTGATGGCTACCCTGCCGAATTTTATAAGTTTTCCACTCAGCTAGCTCCCCTTTTATTAGCAACTTTCACAGAAGCTAGAGACAATAAAAGTCTATCTCAAACTTTTCGCCAAGCATTAATTGTCGTCTTTCCTAAACAAAAGTCCTGAAGCGCGATTGCAGCGTCTGTGGAAGATTGTTTGTCTGTTGCTGGGGCAGGGCAATAGCAGGCTCACATTGCGGGGTTGTGCTATAAGTCCCTGTCTTGCACCCCAAAACACGAGGCTTCGTCTCAGTACTTTAGCAAAACCATCTTTATTCAGCTTGAAACAGGAATAGCACAGTTATTTATTGTAGCGCGGTCTGCCACTCTGCTATACACAGACACAGCAGTCAGGCAGGGTCAGGGCCAGGTCAGTGACCAAGTAATCCTGTTATCTGCATTTACAATTTACGTGCTCCCAACCTTGCATCACACATTGAGATTATTTCTGTTTACTTTGGCGGAGAGACGCAGCATAGCTGTGAGCCTGCTGTTGCCCCATACAGATGCGGAGATCACACTTCGGGACGCTCTTCGGCATGCTGTCTAGTTAGGGGAGGTCCCAAGAGAGTTTACAAACCTCACATTTTCTTGATTGAGTGCTGCATTAATAGGAATGTTTCTTGAACGAGCATCACTGAACCACATAAAAACTGCTTTTTCAATGTCTTCAAATGCAGCAGTACACATATGTTTGCAACTTAGATTTTTCTTCTTTTTTTGCTCTGTCTTTCAAGAACGTTAACAGTGTCAATGGCAAAATTCCGAATTCACTGGCAACATCTTTTTTCTTTTTGCCGCAATCGAGAGCTGCAAAAAAATTAAAGTTTTTTTCTAATATGAACTGTTATCGTTTTTTCGTGTCTGCCGTTTCTATAGGAGGGTGACAATGAGTTAAATTCCAATGGATGTTTTTCAAATGTTGACAAGCGATAAGTAAAAGGTATCACTGAAAACCGCAGAAAACAAAAAAGGCAAAAAAAAAAAACAGTATGAGGAAAGTTCGAAGAAAGAAAAAAAAATTACAGTGTTTGTGTTTGGGGATCGTTGTGCACAACTGAGCTGCGGCCACAGAACTAACTGCTCTGTGGATGATTCATTCAGGCATTTCAAGGTCTTTTGGGCACTTTGTTATAATGAAAGTATCGGCTGAATGTACTTTGTAGTAATGAGATTTATATGGACTTGTGTCATATGGGGAAGCTGTCAGGACCATAAAAATACTTTGTTGTAATGAAAATTTCATTGTAAAGATATTTGTTGTAACGGAATTTTACCTGTAAGGAATACATTTAAACATTTACCCATAATTCCTCTTTACTATGTACTTGGCAGCACAATGTTAGAGTTTTTCCAGCAAGAGACTAAACATGGAGTTCCTCAAAATGTGACGGAAATGAAAGTGAAGAGTAGGGCTGGGTATTAGCACTGATGTCTGATTCGATTTGATTTCAGTCTTCAAGGTCCCTATTCAATTTGATATTAATTTTATCCTGATTTTATTACCATGCGCTGATATATTTGAAGTGCTAACTATTTTAGAGATTAATTTACCATGCATAGAGAACATTAATATAATATGACAGATTTCATTAACACTTTATTTGAAGGGTGTCTACATGGTGACTTCATAACATATGCATGAGCATGGAATGACATTTAAGAAGCAATACTTGATTAGTAATGAACAGTTAACATCGGTCATCAGTTTGTCAGCATCAAAATCCCACCCAAAAACCACCAGATGGTTCATTGTCTGAGTTGTGGCACTGAGGTCAAAATCCACATTAGAGATGGTGTTAGCACAGGGTCTCTGTGTCTGTGTCTATCTATGTATATGTGTGTTAATCTTAAGGTGCAACAGTAGACCAACCTGGTAATGAACCTGATGAGTACACTTATCCCTGAAGAATATAGGTAAAGGATAAGTAGAGGAAAATATCACAATAATACAGGAGTACTCCTTGTTATTTCAGAGTTTGCATCCTCCTCTTGTGTATTTAATGTTCTAGTAATAGTGATGTTATTATAATTTCTATGGAGGTAGAGCAGCGAGAGTTTCCTCATTGGAGGTCTGAAAGTGCACTGGTATACTGAATCTAATCTGGAGACAGGGAGGGGTCCTCCTTGGAAGTGAACACTTGTTGTGTGAATTACTGGTACTCAACTGTAGGCAGACATGGATTGCCATGAGTCTTAATGCCAGAACAGGCAAGTGCTGGTACTGGGACTGCTTTTAGTATAAAAGACCAAGTCTGTCTTTGTAAAATGAGCCAGTTATGAGTTACTGTAATATTTCAGATAGGGTGTCTTACTATCGTTTACAATGCTTCAGGTTTTAGACTCCTAGGAAGCAACATGATTATGGCTAGTAGTTGGTTTTCATATTAGGATGTTAGAACTGTTATGTATTAACACGTATTTGTGTTTCATTGCTATTTTTGTGGTCTTTGTATTACTATTTTTCATAATTTTGAGAAGGCCCTGAAGTCAGAGAGCATTTGTTTATTGTGTAATATTTGTACAGTAAGTATTTAGCTCTGTTTGGATTTTTGATTACTTCTTGCCTTGTTTTCTTGGATTCTGCCTACAGATTGTGTATTTGGGATTGTTTACTGTGGATTGTGGTTTCAGGTGAATCCTTTTGCCTTTTTCATTTTTTAAATAAATCTTCACTTTATAAAGATCCTCTGATCTTTTTTCTTACAAGGCAGGGGTAGATAGTTATCCTACCTTTTGTGTGATTTTTGATAGAATTGTGAACATTTCAAGTTGTGTTGCTAGCTCTCCATTTTTGAGACCTGCTGAAGCCAGCAGGAGGTATTTGGGGCCAGCTGAATTAAGGTGATCCACTTCTGGGCAAGTTAGTGAAGGTCCCGGCCATTTTCTTGGCTTATTTCTGGAGACTATAGACCTGTCCTGCCTTTGATAAGACTTATTGTCATGTGTCATGTGCATGTGCATGGGAGACAGCTTAAAGGCTTTACATGTCCCTGCCACTTATAACTTTTAACCCAGAAAATGATCATCTTGATTCAGTTCTTATATAGAATTTCAGTCATTAAAGACTACTCCACATTTACTGTGTGTTCTCTTTGTTTTTTTCTCCATTAGTTATTGGTGTCACCAAGGTAGGGTCCAACTCTTCATTGATGCTTGTGTCCTATTTTACACATGGCAAAAGCAGTGCTATTGTTCCAGTGTGGTTTCCCTTTCTTTTTTAGATCCACATCCCTGACAGGGCTTTATCAAATACACTGAAATTAACTGCATATCATTTATTAGTTTAAGGCATCTGATTGTAATTAACCTGCAACAATATAATGGTCCATGGAATGGCCAAACTACTCCAAATACCTCAGCTGCTTTAGTGTTGTTACTCTCACTGCACCACTCAGAGTATTTATATCTCTCACTGCACCACTCAGAGTATTTATATCACTTTATCTGAGTGTGAATCACAGCTGTACAGCAGCTGATCGGAAAGAGAATTATCAGGATACAGCATCAAGCACACGCTGCCTCAGCCATGCGCTTCAGAGCCTTCCCTGTAGGGAGCTAATGGTTCAGAAACAGTTTCATCCCAAGAGCTCTAAACGCACTCAATCAGTCCATCAAGTGCTCCTTGTAGAACTGTTTGGACTTATACAGTAAGTACAATCACCTCACTGTAAACTTGCACTACAGTTATAATATTGCACAACCTGAGACACTTTATAAAGCGCATATTTACATATGATGATGACTGGCTTCTAAGTCAATTTAGATTTCCAAGCACTATCTTCTTATAGCTCTTGATATCACTGTTAAGATGAAATGCAGCAAAGTATGTTTATTACATTATACGGATAAAATTTTAACATCATTTAAATAATCTATATTGTTAATAATAAAACATGTGAGGACACGGTGGATAGTGGTAATGACAAGCTGGCGCCCCGTTCAGGGATTGTTCCTGCCTCGCACTGCATTCTTGCTGGGACTGCCGTGACCCTGGAAGGATAGAGTGATAGAATAATTAAACACATACTACAAAGATATTTTAATGTTCCTTAAAAGTTTTGAAGAATCAGTGTTCTAAGCTTACAGATGGCTTAACGTCTATTACAGAGCTGATTGTGTGGCGATTAGTTACTTGGAGAAAGAAAAGTAAGGACATGAATTGGAGGTTAGTACATTTGAAAGAGACAGTACAGCTGCAATAAAGTATTTCATTGAAGCATAGCAGGCATCTTGCAGGAGGCACCAGCTCATCGCTAATACTGCGCCACCGTGTTCCCATGTTTAATAACACACTTTAACTCCTATCATCATGAAAATGATATCAAGTATACATCTCAGTATTTAATTTATTCAGATAGCTGTAATATCATGAATGTAATGGATTCTGTGTCCTGTCGGAGAAAGAGAAAGAACGGAAGCACGTAGTGATTCACACACATAGAGCACATAGAAGATCAAATACAGAACAAAGCATTTAACGTGCTACTTTAGTTACGATGGGATTTGAGAAACTAGTAAATTAAAAGACTTTAAGATGAAGTTTATGATGTTCTACTTTAATGACAAAATAAACTACGTGATTAAAGTGGAAATTTCAAGATTAAAGTTAACATTTCAAGCTTTTTTTCCCCACTGTATCCCTATTTTTTTTTCTTTTCTCTGTACTCTAATAAGCTTCCTTATGACACTCGGACAGTGGGCTACGCCGACTCTATTATCTGACAACTTCTTTTTTATTTCGGGCACTGTGCGACTTTGTGAACTTGAACTTGAGCTTTCGAGTTTCTCCGCCACTCTATGTCACTCGATCAACTTCCTTTTGTTGTTTATATCACTATTTAAACCAACAAATTATATGTTTTTCTTTACCTCCACCTGGTATTCGCTGACATTCTTCTATTTTACCCTGTGATTTTGCCATTGTCTTTTCAGAGAACACTGAACTTAAGGGCTATTTATATTGAATTGTATATTCAAAGAGGCGTAATTCTGGGAGGAGTTGGGGTGGGGCAGCAGGAGCGTGCACGTGTGTTACTTTTCACACTGAACGGGATTTATGGAGCAGAAGAACATGGAAGTTTGCGAATGTACAGATTTATGTATCTGGATTTTTTTTGTGCGGACACACATTTCCACTTTAGTCCGTACGCCATGTTTTAGTGCGATTTCTATGCATGCCATTATGCATGAGGCCCCTGCTCTTCATATGTGATGCTTGATGTTCTCTTTAATTATTCCTTCAATTAATTCACGTGTATTGAATGTTAAGGTTACTGGACTATAGTTACTGGGATTAGCCAGTCACCCTTTTTACATTACAGGATGATTCTTGTTAACATGATTAATTGTAACATTGTGTTTTCATTATTATTACAGGAAGAAGAAGTCTAACAGCTGTCAATGTGTACTGGAAAGTGGAGATCAAAATAACTTTTTGGAGATGATAGAATATGAAGTCTACGTATCCTTACACTGGTATAGTGAGACACTGAGGACACTGGGATGCTTGATCAAACAGTCAGTAAAGGAGGTTGACTTCATATTGGATTCAGCATTCAGTCGTGACTCGTATGAAACTTTCATCCGTTTTGTGCCAGAGTGCCTGGAGAAGATGGCTTCTGTACGGTGAGTGACATGCAGTATTTATGTGTTATTCTGATCACTCCCAGATACTTAATGAGCTGTAATTTATTGATATGACAATTCAGAGCGATTGGCAATAACAAGTTTGAAAGATGATGAATGAAAGAACAAATGAATAATTACTAAGTGAAACGTCAGGTTGTGTTGTGGGCTCTCCAGTCAAAAGGTCCATCACAGCACAACACAAACCGTTTACTCAGTAAATTGGATTTGGACACATGAAACTCGTACAGGGGAAGTAAATCAATTCAGTGTGTTCAGTCAGGCTGAGGTCACAGGGCATGCTGGGTAGTGACTGTTTCTAACGAGCTACTTACCTTCATGACAACAAAATGGTGAAGGAGATAAAACTGACAATGTAAGACAGAATAAGAATTAAAAGACAACAAAGTAGAAAGTCTGGCAGTTGTCTTGACATGAAACCCACTGCATAATCAGAGTTTTCTGCTGATCATGTAATTCTTTGCCTTCAGGGGACTGTGATATCATTGGCTGAGCTTGTGACACACAGGGACAAACCTTTAGGTGGCTGCCATCACAAGCATCTATCTGTTTGTGACCCAGTTTGGGCTGAAAACAAAAAATAAATATAATAATTTTAAAATGAAATAGGAATATAGAAATAATAATAATAATAATTCATTAGTCAGTTTTAATAATTCAAGTGTCCTATAAGATAATATTGTGCATAAATGTATTGTTATAAGAAAATAAAATATGTTCAAATAATGCACAAGCAAGAAAAGTTCATATTTAAAATCAATAACAGACTAAAAACAGCAGGTTTATACAGTATATTCAGTATACAGTATAATGAAGCAGGTGGTGTAACATTCTGCCTGAGGCCCTGGACTGGACGATGAGGACATCAGTTGTTTAATTGCTGCCTGTGCCAGTAGATGGGTCTGCTTGTGACGATAAATAAAAATATTGACATTAACAAAAACTTGGAGTCCCAGAGATCGGAATTAGTAGAAAATAAATGGATACACATTACTGAAAAAGTCTGTCATGATTGAACAGCTGAGCATTTCATGTAAGAAGGAATTCAAGTTTCCTTAAAATGGGCAACAAGTCAAATGTTGGTGAGGAGATTTGGAACTGAGTAAAAATTAGATTTTAGAAATTGTCAGTTTACTTAAAATGAAAAACTTAATATCACATGGGCTCAGATTTACTATTTTAGCCTGAATTTATGCCTGTCTTGTTCCAGTAGGACAACAATGGGACTACCATTATGAATTTCCCCTTGGGATTAATAAAGTATCTATCTATCTATCTATCTATCTATCTATCTATCTATCTATCTATCTATCTATCTATCTATCTATCTATCTATCTATCTATCTATCTATCTATCTATCTATAACTCAGGCAGAGATCCATAATTCTTATTTTTTCTAGTTCTGATCTGGTATCTATGAGTAAAGCAGTATTTTTCTGAAGATCTTATCTTTACTAATTTCTACTTGGTATGTGGTAATTAGAACATTAGAACACTCTAGACAAGAACAGGCCATTCAGCCCAACAAAGCTCGCCAGTCCTATCCACTTATTTCTTCCAAAAAAACATCAAGTTGAAATTTGAAAGACCCTAACGTCTTACTGTCTACCACACTACTTGGTAGCTTATTCCAAGTGTCTATCGTTCTTTGTGTAAAGAAAAAGGTTACAATGTTTGTGCGAAATTTACCCTTACCAAGTTTCCAACTGTGTCCCTGTGTTCTTGATTAACTCATTTTAAAATATCAGTCTCGATCAACTGGACTAATTCCCTTCATAATTTTAAACACTTCAGTCAGGTCTCCTCTTAATCTTTTTTTTTCTTAAACTGTAAAGGCTCAGCTCTTTTAATCTTTCCTCATAATTTAACCGCTGTAGCCCTGAATCAGCCTAGTCGCTCTTCTCTGGACCTTTTCTTGTGCTGTTATGTCCTTTTTGTAGCCTGGAGACCAAAACTGCACACAGGACTCAAGATGAGGCCTCACCAGTGTGTTATAAAGCTTGAGCAGAACCTCCTGTGACTTGTACTCCACACATCAAGGCGCTATATAACCTGACATTCTGTTAGCCTTCTTAATGACTTCTGAACACTGTCTGGAAGTACATCGCTTAGAGTCCACTATGACTCCTAAATCCTTCTCATAAGGTGGACTCTCAATTTTTCGACCGCCCATTGTGTATTCGAACCTCACATTTTTACTTCCTATGTGTAATTCTTTACATTTACTGGCATTAAATTTCATCTGCCACAAATCTGCCCAAGCCTATATGCTATCCAAATCCTTCTGTAATGATATAATGGATTCCAAATTATCTGCTAATCCACCTATCTTGGTATCATCTGCAAACCTAACCAGCTTGTTACTTATATTTCTATCTAAATCATTTATATTTATTAAAAATAGCTAGAACTGACTAGAACTACTCTTAAAATCAGCCATTTCTGAAGAGGTTCCTCGCACCATTACCCTCTGCTTCCTTTGTCTGAGCCAATTCTGCACCCATCTAAAAACATCACCCTGAACTCCCACTTCTTTTAATTTGATGCCCAATCTCTCATATGGCACCTTATCAAATGCTTTCTGAGAGTCCAGATAAATAATCTCATCTGCTCCACTCTGGTCGTATCCTTTTGTTGCCTCCTCATAGAATTCCAGCCTGTTAGTAAAACACGACCTCCCTCTTCTGAACCCATGCTGACTGTCCTGTCCTCAGTTCTATCCTGATTATTACAGAATACTAAATCCAGACAGGCTTCACCCCGTGTTGGTGTTTTAACATGCTGTGTTAGAAAACAGTCACTGATTACTTCTAAAAACTCCTGCTCTTGTACTCCGCCATCTGTAAGGTTATCCCAGTTAATATTTGGATAATTAAAGTCCCCCATGACTATAATATCACCCTGTAAACTTGCCTTTTTAACAAGATGTGTGTTGAAATTACTGTCTGCATTAGGTGGTCTATAACACACTCCTAAAATAAGACCTCTTCCCCTAATATTTTCCAGGTGAAGCCACATGTCCTCACTAAGATGGGGCTCATCATCCAACTGAAGAGGACTTACATTTAAATTCTGTTTGACATAAACAGCAACCCACCTCCTTTTCTTTTCTGTCTATCCTTCCTAATAAATGTGTATCCCTCTATGTTACCCTCATCCCCATCTTTGTTATTTAGCCAGGTTTCCGTTATTGCTATAATATCATAATTATGCTCTGCTACATACAACTCCAGCTCACTTACCTTATTTTTGATACTTCTAGCATTAAGGCAAGCTATTTTTAATGTGTTACTCCTTCTACATTTAAATGTTTGCTTAGAATTTACATTACTACCCATTTTTATTTCTGTACCATTGTTTGTTCTTCCATGTATAGATCTAAACCTGGCCTGTCCTAAATTCCCTGCCCTCCAATCCTCGACTGGCCTACACATACGCCCCCCCAATACATTGGTGCCCTTCCAGTTCAGATGTAACCCGTCACAGTCTAACAGGTCCCATCTGTTCCAAACGGAGTCCCAATGCCCCATAAACCTATACCCTTCTACCCTGCACCAAGATTTGAGCCACGCATTAAGCCTTCTATTCTCCTCAATCTTCCCTGGACTGGCGCGTGGCACAGGCAGAACTTCAGAGAAGACTACTTTTTCAGTTCTGCTCCTCAGCTTGGCACCTAACTCTTTGAATTTGGATCGCAGAACTGACAGACTACCCTTATGTATGTCATTTGTTCCAACATGGACAATGACAACTGGATCCACCCCTGCTCTGTCAAGAGCCTATTTGCCCTTCCAGGGAGGTCCCCCACCTGTGCTCTCGGAAGGCAACACACCATGCGAGACTCTCTCCCTCTGGAGCACACCTGCGCTTCACCTTGGGGGTGCACACTATCTCTCTAAAGGACACCTGGGACAAGTCCACCAATTCTCTATTACAACGCAGATCAGCCAACTCCTCCTCCAGTTCAGCGACCCTGAGCTCGAGGTGTTAGATCAGCTGGCATCTCCTGCAGATGTAGCCCTCATAGACAACTGGCTCTTCCAAACCATCATCTAAAAAGTCCAACATCCAACAGGACTTGCATTGCACTGGCCTCATTATTCAAATTTGATGTGGGATTAGTAAACTGAATTAACCTTTTTTTTTTCTTAATATTAAATTTCTTCTTCTTTCGGCTGCTCCTTAACTTAAATGGTAACACTAAGATCTGCTACAGATATTTTACACCTTTTCCCCTTAAGCTCCTGTTTTGATCCTGTACTGTTCTCCCTCTCATTTGTCTTTCTAGGATGTTAACTTTACTTTTCTCTGTCTCTTCTCCTAACTTTGCGCTCCTCTTACTTATAAGCTCTCCACTCGCACTGTTTGTATTAATGAACCCTTACGCTGTCGCCCACTTAACTGTTCTACCTCTGGACTGCTAAGGACTGTTTCATTTGAAATAAACAAATAAATAGAACTTTACTACCTTATCTACTCCTACAGCCCCTTGTGTCTGATCGGGGGTCTTAACGCTGGCCGCTGACCTGCGCACCGCTGAACCTTCTCCTTTACTGCTTTGAAGTCAGCCTCAGCCTTTTTTTTTCTTTTCCTTTAAACTAAGGAATTGCTGTTATGACAACGCGGTTATTTGCTTACAAATGGTAATATCAGTTACTGCTGCTTTCTACCCTGCCTCCTCGAAGCTAATTCAAATACAGATAACAAGAACAAGTACAAGTAACTTTTCCAAGCACACCTCCAAACACCCAGCTACTTTTGCTCTTGTGCAGGCGAAAAAAAAAAAGCTTTAAAAATTCCCACACGGTTCCTTAGCGGCAACCAAAACCCAAGTTTTTAAGAGCAAAGTGTACTTTTATTTAAATCTCACACCACATAACAGACCAAAAGCTCTCAACAGCCTCTAGCGTTTGCAAAGCACACTTCAGCCAACAAGCACGTGACAAAGCACGTTCAAGAGCTAATTAGTGCAGGTGTTTTACAAGAAAAGATTCTTAAAGTTTTCCAAAAACATACTTTGTCATTGAAAAGAAAGGAAATCACATGTCACTCCGACCCCAAATTAAAAACAAAAAATAAATAAATAAGAAAAATAAAACAAATCAGTGAGCTTGTCCCACAACCTGGCAAGTCTAACAGGTGTATTTGCTCTTCTTCACTAGCGCCATTTAAGTACACCACCTGCAGGTCATGCACTACCAGGGACAGGGCAGGTTTACTTGATGAGTTGAATTCATGACACATCAGCATTAATTGCAGTAATAACAGGCAAAGAATAAGTAAAATAGTCACAATTTTTTAATAGTAAATTCAAAATTACATACAGTAATAAAAAGGGATGTAACTTGTGATAGACGGCTGGCAGCTCAACCCGGCCAGGACACCCAGAGACTGGAAGGGAGGGGGAATGCAACTTTCAACTTGGGACATTGCCTCCTCCAAGACTCTAGATGGCAGCTTCACTACAGTGTAGCGGTGCCCACAGGGCACCATGGGATATGGAGTTTGGCATCACAGCCCTGCTGGGTACCCTGGGTGCCTCCAGGGGATGCTGTGGGAAGATTGTGGGAGACAAGGTTCTCACCTGGACCGGAAGTACTGTAGATCATGAGGACATAAGCCCCAAAGTACTTCTGTGCTGACTAGAAACTTGAATTCTCCATCTGTCCCATAAGTGCTGACAAGTCATGTGGATGGAAGAACAGAACCACTTCAAGTCGAGCATTATAAAAAGGACAGCTGGGAACGCAGCAGGCAAGCCTGAGTCGTAAAGAAGTGGACAACGCTTGCTGGGAGGTGTGGAGGAAGAGAAAGAATAGTGTTTTGTGCTGTGTGTTTATTTATTTGCCTATGAACCTATAGCTGTGGTGCTTGGAAGGCACTGTACAAGAAGAAAATAATTAAAGAATAGATAGATAGATAGATAGATAGATAGATAGATAGATAGATAGATAGATAGATAGATAGATAGATAGATAGATAGATAGATAGATAGATAGATAGATAGATAGATAGATAGATAGATAGATAGATAGATAGATAGATAGATACTTATTAACCTCAAGGGGAAATTCACATACTCCAGCAGCAGCATACTGATAATAACAATATTAAATTAAAGAGTGATAACAATGCAGGTATAACAGACAATAACTTTGTATAATGTTAACGTTTACCGAAGGTGGTATTGAAGAGTCTCATAATGTGGTGGAGGAGTGATCTCCTCAGTCTGTCAGTGGAGCAGGACGGTAACAGCAGTCTGTCGCTGAAGCTGCTCCTCTGTCTGAGATGATCCTGTTCAGTGGATGCAGTGGATTCTCCATGATTGACAGGAGTCTGCTCAGTGCCCGTCGCTCTGCCACAGATGTCAAACTGTCCAGCTCCGTGCCTAATACTTCTTACTGCTTTTACCTTGTGTCCTATGTGTCTGTCTCTTGGGTTTATGGGGCAGCAGTGACCCCCAAGTGTCCACATCTAGTGTAGTCAGCAGGATTTCTGACTGTCAGCTTGGTCAGAGACCTAAAACATTAATGTGGACTCAACCCCAACAGGCAGCACTGCGACACGAGGGAGCCCACAAGAAAGCCTTCACCTTATTTTGGGCCATTATGGGGAAGAAGACGAAGTAGACCTGCAATGGCGTGCAAAATCCAGTGCTCAAGATCATCAGTGGCAAAAAAGAGAGTGGCTACTGTCATTGGGATGAAAAAGCTCTGGATATCGTCACGTCACACTGAGTGGCCACCTCTTCTCTCTCTGCAGGTTGTTTACACGCTGTGGTGGCAGCCTGGGATGTATTGTCTCCGGTTTATTACTAGGCCCAAAATTGGTTAGGAGTAGATGATATTAAACTGCTTTTAATTTTAAACCAGTCCAGTCCCGCCCCAGAATCACCAGAAATGGTGGAATTGGAAGAACCACTACCGTTAAATTTTTTTAGTGATCCTTCATAATTGATGCAACATGTACCTGTACCAGCGGGTTTCTCCATGGATGCAAGTTGGACTGGTTTTAACTCATATCGGCAAGCCACAATGGAAATGATTCTGCCGGAGTCAAATAAGGCCATGGTTTAATATCCATTATCAATTACCATTCCTGTATATGGAAGCATGCACAACACCCTTCTTTTCCACTCCACCTGCATTCCCCTTTGTCACTGAGCAGACAACACACCCATGAATCCAGGGACTTCGGAACTTGCTCCAAAAGGTGACAGTTGGGCCTGTAGTTCAGGACATGTTGTGTCTCAGTTTGACTAAGGGCCCTCCCATACTATGAAGCTGCCCTAAGTTCCTCATTGATCTTGATTAGATTGACCATATTTTTGAACTGTTGTCCCCAGACCTGCTGGGTGATATACTCTGGAAAGCCCTTTAACAAAAAAGAGCAGGCAATTTGCTGTACTATTTGGTGGGCGTTATTCTCATCTGGCCTTATCCAGCACTCAGTCTTAGCCCAAACGGAGAATGCTTGTGTGTGGGTTGGCCTCTCTGGGTCAATTTACCATTACCTTAACTTAACCTGCTGGTCTGGGGCTCCCCCACATTTAACAAAGGTCTCTGCCTTTGTGGGGAGGGTGGCCCTCTCCTCTGAGAGAGCATAATAAGCCCCTTGAGTCTTCCCCATGTGGACCAGCCCAATCCTGTTGGCCCATACCACACACTCCCCATGATATGTACTCTGCCCGGTTATGTGTACTGGAAATGGAGCTTGCATCTGGACTTTACAAATCACAGGATGCACATCCAATCCAGAAACTTGGGTACGCTACTTTCCCACCTGGATGTTCTACAGGTCCTGCTCCTGGTATGTCTTGGAGCTCTTCATCCTGCTGACTACACCAGTTGTCAAATGAAGAGACAAAATACCACAAAAAAGGTTTGAAGCAGTGTAATAAGTGTATAAGTTTAATATGTCACTGTGCTCTGTGCAAATATATTTTATAAATCTGCCTTTTTCTGCTCACATGCACAGGGGTTCACCATACAGAACTGCTAGGCAAGCATTAGAAGACAAGACAGTTAGGGACATCTGTGAAATGGGCAGTCAGACTGATGACCATTGTATACTATTTTTGTCTGTCAAAGTCAGCATGAAACTGTATCCTCTTTGCCTTCTTTGGAATTGCATGTTCACTGAAGTGGGGGCCTGCACGTGAAGAAAGAGTATAAAGCCTTGGCACATTGCCCGGCACACCTTTGAAGCCGACGGACGGATGGGAGATAACGTCATCCAATCCTGAAAATCCTTCCACTGCAAGGCAAAAATGGCAGACACTACACATCGGGCCCCCACTCCCAAAATTGGTTCTTGCCATTGGCTTCCTTCGTCTGTTATGCAGCGTAAGCCGTCATTAAACAAAGCTAATGTTTCTCCTATTTGATTTCTTATCACCGTATCACTAATGGAGGGGTATCGCCTTTTTATATTATATCAATATAGATTTGGTTTATGTAACACACTGCAATTACAAAAGAACTCATTCCCAGGGATCTAACGCCCCCTGTTGGGTACAGGCAGCCACCCGTATACTTGAGATAAGGCTGCAAAGTCAGAAAATTGGTTGTACAACTGTGAACAGGTTCGAATCCAAAACAGAACTGACTTAGAAGAGAAAAAAATGGCAGTTTTATGGGAAGGCAACCAGAGGTGACATCATTGAGGCCAGGCAGCATTTCCCGTAACTAGTCATTCAGTCAGTCATTATCCAACCCGCTATATCCTAACACAGAGTCATAGGGGTCTGCTGGAGCCAACCACAGCAGTGGAAAGAGAGAAAGGGTTAGTACACTCCTCCACCCCCTGGTCTGGTGTGGAATTACCCTCATTTGAGCCCTTCAGCTGCCTCCCATTGCATGTGGGTGACACCTGCAAGTCATTGTCTACTTAAGGCAGAACTTTTTCTGTTTTATGATTTGTTGTTCTAAAACCTGACTGAATTTTGTTTGTTTAAAAAGTAATTTAATTACTGAAAAACTACTTTTTCTAGAATTTTATTTAAGACAGGCAGGTTAGAAATAGGCCTAAAATTGTCAAGTACAGAGGAGTCAAGATTATATTTCTTTAGCAGGGGTTTAATTACTGCAGTGTTTTAACCATCAAGGAAGACCAGTGTAGCTAATGAGTAGTTCACTATGTCAAGTGGAAGGTATTAGTTGAGAAATTATGCTATGCAGTTCGGTGAATTAATTTAATGTGCTATAAA